>NC_083519.1:5169015-5472045 GCF_032362555.1 Amyelois transitella | reverse complement strand
GTTCTTTATAAGGTATTTCTAATTAAGATTTTATATTTTTAGGAAAAAATAAAGTATAATAATAATACTGCCTTTTTCTAAAATAATTAGTTTCTACCTAGCATTTACGAAAAACGCGGAATTTATGTATTAAAGAAAATGTTTCAATAGCAAAAAAGTAAAAAGATAATTAAAAGATTTCATACATGCTTTCGTGAGTTTGTTTGTCTGTATTTCATGTCAAAATCACTGAAATTTTGCATACCAACATAGTGCGGACTAATGGACAAGAACAAAGGGTACGCCCGCAGATGGCGGGCGAAAGCTAGTAATAAATAGTTTAAAGTAAAATTGTAGACCGAAAATTACCAAATCTCTTTAAAATTCAAACCGTCTTTTAGCTTTTAGCGCCGCATCAGCAGCTTAGCAAGCCACCAACAGATTTTCACTTTTCACTTAAGATCAAGTTGATAACGGCCCGTTTAATAAAGCCGCTTGGCCGGCACTCTACACAGAAAAGTTTGGACTAGACAAAGTAGGTCCCAGAAGTGGCACTCACATTGTAAGTGAAAATCCTCAAAGCTGTTTGTTCAAGAGTTTAATATTATTTTGCTGCGCCGCGTGGAATACATTATGTACTCTATTTTGTTAGCTGAATGTAACCGAATTTATGCAGCACGCAACCATTGTTTTTTATTTGTACAGTTTATTGTTATTGTAATCGTTGTTTTAGTAAATATAGAGTTTTTGTTTTGAAATGGTTTGGGATCTATTTTTATAGACCACGAGTATAAGTCTAGAGGCCACGTTGGCTTAGTCATACAATTCAGATTCAGAAGTATTGACAAGTTGCTAGTTCATCGGCTAAAAGAAGAATAGGAAGGTATTTAAAATCAAAATAGAAATAAATTCGAAAACTAGGCGCTTTGAAAACTAACTTTTACGGTAAAATTTATTAAGGGGAAAATTAAGTAATTTTATTGGTGTGCTGTTTTCACTTCTCAATACATAAATAAATGGTTCAATCGTCCTTTTCATGGTACCTTCTAAACCCTTGTCACGATGTGAGGTAATTTTTTGTACGGCAATTTAACTACGTTAACGTAACCTGTGGGCCTATAACGTAAATTTAGCAATCGGCCTTTAACAGGTACATCTCAATTTAATGTTAAACATATTTTAAAAGATAATTAAAATAATATACAGAGGATAATTTAAATAATGTAGTAATTAATTATGACAATACTCTGTTTTTAAAATAATCTAAGGGAATAGACACTTTAAACACATAAAGCTAGTGTAGATTTTACCTTGATCCGATATGAGATCGGTTCGGATTGGTTATTCCAGGATAATTGGTTAAAAGTTGCATCCAGGGTTTCTCTTTAAAGAGTTTTACTGTGATTAATGTCAGAAGCAAGTACACGAGGTCGCAACTAGGACTAACGTCAGATAGATGATTTATACCTAGGCTTGATATCATCTTACAAGATTTTGGGACTTAGACGAGAACTTAACCATTATGCCGTACTACTTACAAAATTGCAAATGTTAGACAGTCGTCTTCTTCCACAATAATCTTTTCTTAATAATCAAATTACGCAGTGTTCATTCAAACACATTCTATTTTGGCACAATAGGTGAAGTTAAAAATCAAATTTACATTATGTACCTACAGTCAATAACTGCTATTAAAAGTAAATTCACTTATATTAGCAGGTAACATGTTAGTTATTTATAAGGTATTTTTTAATGAAGATTTTATATTTTTTAATGAAAAAATATAGTAAGTAATTTGTTCCCAAGAGTACCGTGTTTATAAGCGATGGGGCTCATAACTGAGAATTAATAAAAGCAACTCAGTACAAAGTTCTTGGAAACTGACAAAGCTGTGAAGGTGTAGGGAATATTGCCTTAGCGTAGCTTTTGACACTAACTTTATTATGCGAGCGCTGTGTTCAAGGAAATTCAACACCTTATTTATGTTCACATATGGAGATCTGAAAGATTCTTATATCGTATAAACTAGCTTTTGTCTTCGTACGTGCAAAATGTTGGGTAAATCTTTTACAGCTCTCCCACAAACTACCTACATACTCCTACGGACTCATGCATTTTAAATTTTGAATTTTAGTTCGTTTCATTTTCCGACGTATGTTATCGGCCAGTCTATCAGTTACTACAGAGTTTTGTTTATAGAATACAGCATGGTAATAATAAAAGGACGAAGGTGAGGGAAAACATCGTGAGAAACCTACACATTCAGGCAACTGGATGTGTAACCATGATCGATCCAATACAGATTAGGATTACCTGCAAAGGTTGCGGAGGTCAAACGGGAGTCGCTTCTTTTAAAAACCTGACTCACACAATCCTATATCCATGGTCAAAGGCATACCCTGGGCTCCTGTCCAGAGTGATGAGGATGCAACCGGGACTAAAGCCAGGAGGAAAAAAAAAGAATGTTTATTCGCAACGAATAATTACGAACTCTGACTGAATATTTTTTTTTTCTAAAAAATTCTTTTTTATTAAATACTAGACATACAACCATCAAACAACCACAAATTACAATAATAATATTGACAAAAGGAGATCGTTTAACATCTAGGTCACAACAATATTCAAAGAATCTCTGCTCTAGCTGTTAGCATATTTTAAAATTGCTTGTTCCCATCTCGTAACAGCTGGGTAGATAAAAGGAAAATTGCAGTCAATATACCTAACAGTCTGGATATATTATCTTGAAAATTCATGGAAGGAATCTATGTGGCGCTGCGGAGATAAAATTTAGAGTGTAAACTTAAAACGTTATTCTTGTAGCCGAAAGTGTCTAGTGTGGGATTTAGTTTTTAAAATGAAAGAAATTTTGTGCACATATGTAATCTATGTATATTTTTATTAAAAAGTACTTATTTTAACTGCTACCTGTCCAGTTTAAAAAAAATAGATTTATACTCGTATAGCTCGTATAACTCGTTAAGCACCGAATTTATTTTGTTAAACAACTCATATATAGTGAGACTCATATGTATACAAGGATCCCATTTAGAAGTAACATCAAAAATATATTAAGTAAAATTTTTTGGCCCTTTCTAATTTAGATACTTTAATCCGATATCCAATATTTGCTAAAGTTTTATCTTGAACCATAAATTACAAAAATGCACCCAATATCTTTCTGAAAGTTATTACCATTCAGATATGATATGTAGTGCGCAAGCACTGAACATAATTTATTTCTTCTAAAGTAGACCTTGGAGACCATGGATAGATCACGATATTTTATATTTTTTTGGATGTGAATTGTGCCTTGTCGGTTTTCTTAATGGCTGGACATACGATTGAAAATTGCTGTCACTAGCAAAAAACAAAGCGTACGTGGAATTCGCGCTGAGAATACTTTATAAAATATAGGCATGGTAAAAAAAATTGAACAACTCCTATGTATATTATAAAAAGAAATATGAACGATCCCACCAAGTCTATAATAATATCTCTCTCCAATAATATGTTTTCGTCTCCAAGTTTTAGACTGTGAATAAATCTTACTTTACTAATTTTATTGTTTTAAATCATTTTGTATTATTTTGGAGGGCTATATTTGTTATACAGACGGATGACGAAACTCCTTTTGTAATACTACAGAGCCTTAAAATATGTATAGAGATTAATATGCTTCAACCCAGCGAGCGTTTAAAAGCCAACATCGAGTTTACAGATAAATAAATTACTCAAAATAAATGGAAAAGTGTGATGACACCGCGGATAAAAGCGGGCAAGCGTGTAAATGCGCTTCTAGTAAATATTCATTTGCCAGTATTCATTGTTTTCCATTGGACTTTTCATTGAAAAATAACAACAATACGTTGACATATTTAAAAAGGGTATAAACATTAGATTTTTTTGCAAACTGCATTTATTATAAAATCAATTTTTATTTTCGATAATACCTTAAAATATGGAAATGAAATACTCCCATGCTGTTCTGATAGCGAAGAAAGTCATAGCATAAGTCAGCTGTCTTTTTAGGTGTAGCTTGTAAAAGTCGATCAAAGTAAAGTCTTATTATAAACAAAAAAAATTTTGGAGCTGTTTTCGTCAATAACACACAACTTCACTATTACGCCAATGCATTCCCAACCCAAAACTTCAATTTTCAATTTCCATTTATCTTACACGGCAAATAGTGCGGAGGGTTGGTTTCATCACGACCGCACGTGCCTAGGGCTACAACTAGTAGTTTATGATTTTCTGTTTCGACGAAACCGCTGCCGGCGACTAACTAAGTCTTGCCGGACAAGTTATTACGATGAATTTAGTCGATAATATCTGTCGCTATATAATGTTGGTGTTGGATGGTGTTAAGTGCAGATTAGAAATGTTTTTAATTGTTTTTAAACCAGCTTTTTATGTATTTTATTGGAGTACATTATAGAAAGAGTTCGCCTACTTACAGTCCTGTAATGCATATTTTCATAAAAAAAGTATCGAAACGGTTGTTTGTAATCTAATCGTGTCTAATATATAGTATAGCAAAACATTTATGAATTTGTTAAATTAAATTGAAACTAGTTGTTAAGTGACTCTTCAAAATTTATTCACATTTTGTCATAGGAACATTATTGCAAATCATATCGATCGACCTTTGCCATGCAAACACACAAGTACATTCAAAGAGACGAATACAAGAACGTGTTCATTAAAAATGGTAGCTTCGTTGAACACAAGCG
Source organism: Amyelois transitella (assembly GCF_032362555.1). Lineage (NCBI taxonomy): Eukaryota > Metazoa > Arthropoda > Insecta > Lepidoptera > Pyralidae > Amyelois > Amyelois transitella. The sequence continues at coordinate 5,467,333 of NC_083519.1, read as the reverse complement.
TTCTGAAATACGAAATCATTCAGCTACGCTCGGCACTAATTGTTGAGAAAACATTTTTATTTCACACTGAGTTTACTAGTGTTAAAATATAGTTCGAACGGTACGCTGATAATGCTGTTAAAGTGAGACAGAACATAGTTAGAAAACCTGACAAAGCAACGGGGTCAAATAGTGGTTAGGTTCCCCCGCAAAAAGATGGTTAGGTACGCGAAAGATAAACACATGAAACAAAATGACATTGGTTCTGCTTATTTCAAATGGAATCTCTTCCAGCAGACCCGAGATAGGTGACATAATGGATTTTTCATTAGAGATATAATAAAGTACGCCAAATATTTTCGCAAATTTATATTTCTTTTTTAAGAATCTTAATAAATGCTATTTACTTCATAAAATATTCATATTGCAAGTAAAATCCGAATATCCAGGTTATCAAAACTTTGACAAATTATTTGGTGTGAAGTCTGTACGAAACACAATTTGTGATTCCAATTGAAACATTTAATTGCTTACTGACCGGGAGAGCAAATGGATTGTGGCAAACTAGTGATTTATTTTATCCGTTAAATAACCTCAAATGCTTGTTGGTTTGGCAGCGAGTTAAAACTTCAAATGTAAGTAATAAAGCTAAGGCGAAATGACTTGATTGGCTATAAATGAAAAGACTGTTGGCTCTGTCAACCCCACAAGAGAAAAGACGTGATATTATGTATGTATGAACTGATAAAATCAAAGAATAATTTTTACTACTAAGAACTGATGTTTGAAATATCTTTCTGGCGTTAGCCCCGGTTACACGCATACATCTCTGGAGAGGAGTGTGAAGTCCACCTGCTCCTTAGAGTATCCACTCAATTTTAAATAAACCCGTGCTCTTGTAGTCACCACTTGCCGGTCCACTTCACGGTGTCAAAATAGTCGGTTTTTTACACGAACCGACACCCTGACATGGCATACATGCAATCTTTGCAGAAGTTTTACCTATATTGAATGAGTTAAGCAAGGCTGAGATGCCCATACGATAAGAAAAATAACACGAGCAATCAATTCCAAAAAAAAATCTTTGATGATTATTATTTAGTTTGCCAAATAACAGAGGCAAACCTTACAACGTAAACTTTTAAATTCTAGCTTTTTATTTTTACTGTGTTAAATCATAAGTGTTAATTCCCTCCCTATTTAAATTTGTGTGTGTATATTGTTAGTGAATGTTATAGTTAATTTACATGCAGAAGCTAAAGGAATTATCTAACTATGCAGAAGTTATAAACGATCATAACTACACCAGTAGGGGCTATTGTTTAAATGATTTACGAATGCAGACGTGGCTGAATTTACATGATATTATTATCCATTATTTTGGTGCAGGTTTAGAATATAGTCATAGAATTAGTAACACAAAATGTAGATATTTGTTATCGTTGACAATGCAAGCGCATTATTTTAGAAGTATTATGTAGGCGATAAGAAATATTTATTATGTAGTTTTTCTATTTGTCGGCCGCTTATTAATACTGTTCTAGAAATTTAGGTTAATATGTAATATTATTTGTATTTTTTAACTAACGGAAACCGAGTGGCTTTGACATCTAACGGTCTGAATGCAAGCAAAATGGCGTCTATAAGGTCATTTAAGGTTACATTAACAATCACTCAGCAAAATGGTAGGTCGTGGTCGCGGTAGGAATGAACTTGTGCCACCTTGTAGGTACATCATGCTATTCAATTCCGCACAGCTGAACTTTTCAATCTTCTCAAGACTTGGTTCTGTCTATCCCGCAAGGGGTAAAGAGGTGGTTATACGTATGTATGTACGTTAAGGCAGTAATGGTATCGTGATCGACAGAACAGTGAACAGTCGCTCTTATATCGTTAAGCGCAGTAATCCAGACGGAAAATTTCATTCCCGTCCATTGATTCCGTTCCCAAGTTGCATTCGAAATTAATACTGACACGTAATGGGACAAGCGTAGTGCCGGGATTGTCCGTGATTTTATGACCGGATTCGTGGATTTCATTTCTCGTTTTCTATATCGCGTGAGTCGTGATAATTATGCATACTACTGAATACTATAAACGCAAAAGTACGTCAGACAGTCAGGTACTCGTATCCTTACACAGCTTAACTGTTTTTCGAGGTTAAACTTATGCCTTATTTTATTCTTGGAATTCTCATAGGAGCACAAAAAATGGGAAATATATAGGAAAAAGGCTACAATAAGAGAATTTCTATAGCAATGCATAAAGGACTATCGTCTTTTGTACAAATTGGTACTTTGTTAGACTTTCCATTTAAAAAAGCTAAAATTTACGTATTCTAATGCAATTATTCACTTATCTACTCAATCATATACTATATTTCACAATCTAATCAATTAAATTATTTTTCCGTTACATGCGCTTTTTCATTTGTTTACTAGAATGCTCTTTAATATAATATTACTTGTTATATATAACTGTGGTGTAAAATAATGCAACTTGAGTCTAACAAGTTTGGTCTCAAGGCGTCTCGTTAAAATTTGCATAGAATCAGACGTTGCACTTAAGTTAGATGACACGTGGAAACGTAAATGGCTGCCAGTATAAATTGGCTCGCTATAATAACTTACTCGGAGGTCAGACCACGTAATAATCTGAAATAGCGTAACTATCATCGAACTTTGAACTTGCAAATATTGGTGTCTATCACAGGGCACCGTATGCCTTGAGCACTACAGTGCCAGGAAGATAAAAAATATAGATTGGAATCTACAGAAAAAATAACTGTTAAATATTTTATCAATTCGTGTTTAAGGATGTTGTCTGAGGAGCAATTATTAATACAAGAAACTACAGTGCAGTTTCAGGAGACATTGAAAAATCTTTCTTATCTTAGCGTGTTTGCACTACTAGTCTCTAACGACGTGCCGTTTGGGTATTAAAAAGAAAAAATTAAAAAGATAGGTACATTATTACTTGTAAATATTTCAACAGCTTTTTGATTTTACTTGGTCTTACGAGTAAACATACAACCTTACACAGTTTGGCTATGGATGAAGATATGCAAGGATGAGACAAAAATAAGAATAGATAGCTACGTACTACTCTGTCAAGAAAGTAGCGGGAAAAGATCAATAATACACAAACTGTTTGTTATTCATCCAAATTTATTTTATCACCTTCAAAATATGCTCCTTTAGAAACGATACACTTACGCCAACGAATAATCCAATCATCAAAACATTTTTTAAACGCTGTTTCCGGAATTGAGGTCAGTTCTCGCCGCGAATTCTCTTTTATGTCTTCTACCGATTGAAAACGGGTGCCACGAAGTGGTAATTTGAGTTTAGGAAAAAGAAAAAAGTCGGCTGGAGCCATATCTGGTGAATATGGTGGTTGCTCGATGGTATTTGTTGAGTGTTTGGTTAAAAATTCGTTCACAATGATGGCCTTGTGCGAAGGTGCATTATCATGGTGCAAAATCCAAGAATTTTCTTTCCACAAATCTGGCCTTTTTCGTCGGATTTGCTCTCTTAAACGCCGCATAACACTCAAATAATATTCCTTATTTACCGTTTGACCTTCCGGCAAGAATTCCGAGTGCACAACACCGCGATAGTCAAAGAAAACAGTCAACATGACTTTGACTTTTGAACGACTTTGGCGTGGTTTTTTCGGTTTCGGTTCAGTTGGAAGGCGCCACTCCGAAGCTTGTTGACTAGTTTGCATGTCAAACTCGTAAACCCACGTCTCGTCACCAGTAACAATGCGTTTCATGAATGTTGGGTCGGAATTGACTCGTTCTACCATGTCCTCAGCGACTCTCATGCGATTGAGTTTTTGAAATAAAATTCAGGTCTTTTGGGACTAGCCGAGCGGCAACATGTTTCATACCCAAATTATTAGTTAAAATGGTACGGATCGACTCGTGAGATACAGAAAGTTCGGTGGCTATCTCTCTCAAAGTTGAATGAGGATTTTCAGTCACTATTTCCTTCACTTTTGCGATGTTAACTTCAGTTGCAGACGTTGATGGCCTACCAGAGCGACCGCTTTTGAACGCTTTGTACCACTCATAAGCACGAGTTTTTGATAAAGTCGATTCACCGTAAGCCTTCTGTAACATTTTCAGTGACTCCGAACACGATATTCCATTGGCAATGCAAAATTTAAGACAAACTCTTTGTTCGATGTTTTTATCCATTGTGAAATTAGCAATACACACTAGATATGATATAACTAAAAATAGCACTGTATTTAATGTAAACAACAGATGCAACTCAAACTCCGCGCCAAAATGGAAAACAGTTGTGCCAATCTAACAACAACAAAAAAACAAAAATTTGAATTTGGAACCATAAATAAATAATCCATTCCCGATACTTTTCTGACTGAATGTATATCTTCTCTTGGCACGACTGTTGCATTCCAAATAGCAAATATTTCTTTAAGTACATAATGTCAAGTCAGGTGACAAACACACAGCATTTGGAGTAGCTACACACTTTTAGTAGACTTTTATGGCTTAAACGTGCTTCGTACGTCTATAACAAATTCATGTTTCAACCTTTTTTTTTTTATTGAAGAAAGTGTATGAAATAATATATTTTTATTCATAAAAAAATAACGTTTAAAAGAAAATCCTGCAAACGAAGTGTTTCATTGAATGGATGCATAGATTTAAACTAGCGATTTTATCTTAAAACTAAACCTTTATAACGTAACGTATCTCGTTGTTTAACCATGACCAATATGGGTTAGTTTTCACTGCAAAAGGTTCCGGAGGTCAGATGGGAGTAGAGTTGGTGACCAAAGGGGGACCTTGGGTTCTTCTCCAGAGAGGTGAGGTTGTATTCGAGACTGACGCTAAGAGGAAGCAGAACAAGATGATACTCCATTCCATTTTAAAACAAATGTTTTACGAATCTTTCTTGTAATCCCTATTTTTATTTGGTGAAACAAGCATTTCGGATCGTATCACCCGAAGCATAAAACGTCACCCTCTTGTAAAGAATAATCATATTTTCTTATTGATTTGAAAATAAATTTGTTACCACTCAAGGAAGCCATATTGACATGCTTCCATTGTAGGCTCCCACAATAAAACAATGGACCTACAAAATAAGTCTCCAAATTAAATTACAGTATCGCTTTGTATGATTCCTCAAGAGTATAATATTTCATAGTAATATCGTCGCATGATTTACGTTGTTTTCTAAATAATTGTAAATATTATATAATGCAACAATAATTTTAAGGTATATATTCATCTATAACAATAAAAATATATTTCAAAATTCCTTCCAATTTTAGGTTAGATATTTCGATAAAGTTATCGTTTCTATTTTTGTTTTGTAATTTATATAAATTTGAATTTTAAAAATGTGTGTTACTTGTATAGTTGCAGATCGAATCCAAGTAAGACTTTAGTACTCGCACATCCACTATGTTTCTTGTTTTATGCCATCTTTACGGATGCCTATAACTTTTACTTCATTCATTCCTTACTTGCATAAATCACGTCTTTATCTCTTACGGAATAGAGAGAGCTAACAATTTCGAAAGGTCACGTTCGGCTGTACGGGCTATGGTTGTGAATTTTGCAGAAGATATGAATTTGGATATATGATAGATATGACTTTAGGATCCTCTAACTATGCAGTGAAAACCCTGACATTGCATTTACAAATGTTCTTTTCAGATGGCTACAATCTGTATAGCGTAGAAGTTATAGCAAAGTTATCAAATTGTGATGTTATTCATAGTATTCATAAAAATCAACATACATACATACATATCGTCACGTCTATTTCCCTTGCGGGGTAGACAGAGCCAACAATCTTGAAAAGACTGAATGGCCACGTTCAGCTATTTGGCTTAATGATAGAATTGAGATTCAAATAGTGACAGGTTGCTAGCCCATCGCCTTAAAAAGGATCCCAAGTTTGTAAGCCTATCCCTAAGTCGCCTTTTACGACATCCATGAGAAAGAGATGGAGTGGTCCTATTCTTTTTTGTATTGGTGCCGGGAACCACACGGCACTATAAAAATCAATATTAACAAATTTCAGTTGAAAACTAAAATCATATAATATGTTATGAACGATCGATAATAAAAATCTAAACGCCTCATACTAGACTGTATTAAAACGATGTGTTATACTCTAAAAGTTAATTTCACATGTAAAAATCAAGAAAAAAAACTTAACCTTTGAAAGGTATTTATTTTTATGGCAGAAATACAAAAACCAACAAGTTTAATATAAAAATTGAATATTATGATTTTATACATATTTATAAACTGAAAGTTATACGAATTAGGTAAATTAGACCCACTAACGTCCAACAATAGTTGTTTTTATGTCGAACGCCAAAATAAAGTTGGCAGGAAAACAAAACTATAAACCAAATAAGTTCTGACAACGTATATGTATAAGAAGAAAGTAGTTTCTCATACACTTATCTTTGATAACATCATAAAGAATATTACAGCCGTAATTAAGTAGCCGCCAAAGCTATAAAAACAAAAGATAGTAAGTGAGAGTTAGGGCCAAACAATACAAAGATTCAGACACACAGTTGATTCTCAGAAAAAAAAAAGAAACTGTTTGTGTTGTTGCTTTTTTTCTGCTTATACGATTTAAAAAGCAATGGAGATAAAAAAAGGTGCTTAAAGTGCCGTATGGCTTACACCGCCAATATAAAAGGCGACTAAGGGATAGTCTTATAAGCTTGGGACTCTTCATTTAAGAAGGCGAAGGGCTAGCAACCTGTCACAATTTGAATCTTAATTCTATCATTAGGTAAGCCTAACAGCTGAACGTAGCCTGTCAGTCATTCAAGACTGCTGGCTTTGTCTACCCCGGAAGGGATATTGACGTGATTATATGAATGAATGAATGCTTAAACTTGCGCGGCCTTGTTTCATAAAAATGTGTTTTCTCTCTCTATGCCCTAGCTGCATTTAATTATGGTGCATATCCGATCGCATTGTGGGATAAGCTTCAAAGATCCTTCGCTAAAAAGAACTTAGTTTTCTTTACCAATACTTTTATAACATAGGAACGCAACTTAGTCCGTTTAAAAGAAAATAAAGGCAGTTACGTCGACAAGTTTCTATCGAGGCACCTTTTCCGAACGCTTCCGTCTTTCGGTGAAATCTTTATCACTTCTCGGCTCGGCTCTAAATCCGTTTAAAGAAATTCGTTACACACGGATGGTAGGATTAGCGCTTGATAAATTGGTTTACTTATATTTGCTGTCAAGCAAAGTTAGGGCCTCGTTTATATAAAAAGCACGAAGGAAGGCCCGGACGTGTCTCGTGTATCAAAAGGTAAGAATCACCGAATCACTACGAATTTTTCACACTATTTAGATTTTCTGAAAGCGATTCCCGTTTGACTGAGCATGTATGAAGAATCTACTCTTTCTTTATGTTCTTGTTGTCAAGCAATCATACACTTATATGTATAGATTGAATAGCAAAGAATTAGATTAAATGCAGGAAAGTTATATTTTAAAATACTTAATTATCTGTATTGTATTTTAAAATCACATCTAACTCAAAACAAGAAATTCCCACTTACAACCACCGCTTTGAGAAAATTCTTATGTTTGACGTTTATTATTTCAAGAAGGCGAGCCGCTATAAATTATTGTTTACGTTGGCTGCAGCTGTATGTAACCTATTTCAGGGTAGGCAGAATCAGTTGTGCCTTAACAAATGGCTGGTCATAAAAATAAATAAAACTTGGGCGCAGTAGGATTTTATCTTGCCCTTCGGAGGCGGCAGAAAGGGAATACGTAGGGTCAAACCGGCAACAACCTCTCGTTTTACTCCCAATGATAATCGATCTTGCGTGAAATTGGGGCTGTAGGAAGTACACGTCCAAACTCTCATTCAAGTCTAGAATCTTGGTACCTTGGCGATAAAAGTTATGTAATGGCAAAACTTTTTAGATTATACACGCGTTCATATCAAACTTTTTGAGGACTTACTGTACATTTTTCTTATTGTACGTACGAATACTAAAAGAACTCAATATTCCTAATTTACGAAGGTACCTATTCTTCTGTAAATTTATTTTGTATTCTTCTACAAATGTAAAAAAAAAACACAGAATGTTAATAAGAATAGATGAACAAAACAGGGTCGTATTAGTGGATAAGTGTATTTCAAGTTGTATGTCTAGCGGTACTGTTTAAGAGTACATATACACATTAATATTACAAAAAATAATTGTATGATAAACAAAAATATATACGCGACAAATTACACAAATATTAAAAAATGCAATGCCGATATAACTATATATTAAAAGGGAAAATCGCCCTTTTTTACAAATTCATTAAAGTTAAGAGGAGTTATTCGACTTAGAGAGTATAACGACTCCTAGTAACGATTTCTGGAGTACCTATTTGTTATTTAATGGATTTTTTTCACGTAGAAAATTGTGTACGAAACTCATATAAAATAAAACGACATAAATGCTCCCTATTATTCTTGCCATTTAAACTTTACATTTGCTTGTTACAAAAATTACATGCGAAAACCCGTTTCCACACAAAATTAGGCCACTTTTAAACAAAGGCTAAAGTTTTTGCTACTAAAATACTGCTAGTCTAATTACAATAAACCATTAGAGGGCATTGTTCATTCATATGTGCCTAATTGGAGTTTGAGACGGTTTTGTATTATCTGTTCCTTGAACAAGTTTTGATTTCTATTTTATGGAGCTGATCATTGTATCATTTGGAAAAGATAATCTTGTAACCTAAAACTTTCTTTTCATTTACACAGCGTATTATTTATTGATGTTATTAGATATAAATGACATGGAAATGGTGTTCTTATAGGTGTCTAACTATATAATTTTACTTTATATTAGGATGTAACTAAATGATCAAAAGATGAAAAATTAGGATCTTAAAATTGTTGGGAAAGTCAGCTGACCGTAACATCAAATACATTCAGTCAGAAAAGTATCGGGAATGGATTATTTATTTATGGTTCCAAATTCAAATTTTTGTTTTTTTTGTTGTTGTTAGATTGGCACAACTGTTTTCCATTTTGGCGCGGAGTTTGAGTTGCATCTGTTGTTTACATTAAATACAGTGCTATTTTTAGTTATATCATATCTAGTGTGTATTGCTAATTTCATAATGGATAAAAACATCGAACAAAGAGTTTGTCTTAAATTTTGCATTGCCAATGGAATATCGTGTTCGGAGTCACTGAAAATGTTACAGAAGGCTTACGTAGAATCGACTTTATCAAAAACTCGTGCTTACGAGTGGTACAAAGCGTTCAAAAGCGGTCGAGATGTGATGGAAGATTTGCCTCGCTCTGGTAGGCCATCAACGTCTGCAACTGAAGTTAACATCGCAAAAGTGAAGGAAATAGTGACTGAAAATCCTCATTCAACTTTGAGAGAGATAGCCACCGAACTTTCTGTATCTCACGAGTCGACCCGTACCATTTTAACTAATAATTTGGGTATGAAACATGTTGCCGCTCGGCTAGTCCCAAAAGACCTGAATTTTTTTCAAAAACTCAATCGCATGAGAGTCGCTGAGGACATGCTAGAACGAGTCAATTCCGACCCAACATTCATGAAACGCATTGTTACTGGTGACGAGACGTGGGTTTACGAGTTTGACATGCAAACTAGTCAACAAGCTTCGGAGTGGCGCCTTCCAACTGAACCGAAACCGAAAAAACCACGCCAAAGTCGTTCAAAAGTCAAAGTCATGTTGACTGTTTTCTTTGACTATCGCGGTGTTGTGCACTCGGAATTCTTGCCGGAAGGTCAAACGGTAAATAAGGAATATTATTTGAGTGTTATGCGGCGTTTAAGAGAGCAAATCCGACGAAAAAGGCCAGATTTGTGGAAAGAAAATTCTTGGATTTTGCACCATGATAATGCACCTTCGCACAAGGCCATCATTGTGAACGAATTTTTAACCAAACACTCAACAAATACCATCGAGCAACCACCATATTCACCCAGATATGGCTCCAGCCGACTTTTTTCTTTTTCCTAAACTCAAATTACCACTTCGTGGCACCCGTTTTCAATCGGTAGAAGACATAAAAGAGAATTCGCGGCGAGAACTGACCTCAATTCCGGAAACAGCGTTTAAAAAATGTTTTGATGATTGGATTATTCGTTGGCGTAAGTGTATCGTTTCTAAAGGAGCATATTTTGAAGGTGATAAAATAAATTTGGATGAATAACAAACAGTTTGTGTATTATTGATCTTTTCCTGCTACTTTCTTGACAGAGTAGTAAATAGATATTGAAATAAAGAATATTAATGCTACTTAAATAATTATAAACGCAAACATTTCTCCGTCAACTGATTTGAAATTTCCGACTTCAAATTACATTTTTTCCTCGGAAAGTTTTCTCGTAAAGTCGGAAGAGATTCCGTCATATTTCCAGTCAGGTTAGTCAAGGATATTATATCTAATATAGCCTGGCTTTGAAGTGATGCGAACTACTAAGTGGGATTTCCTTGGTAAATTTTATTCCCGTATAAAGCTAGACTTCGCCGAACTTAGAAACTTTATGAACAGTGACTGATATACTTTCGAAAAAGTATTTTTCGAAAGAATAATGTTGGATAAATAAGTTTTGAAACCCTTTCGAGCTCAATTAGCCTTTAGAATTGTATGATGAGAATCTTGGCTATGTACATTCAGTCAGAAAAGTATCGGGAATGGATTATTTATTTATGGTTCCAAATTCAAATTTTTGTTTTTTTGTTGTTGTTAGATTGGCACAACTGTTTTCCATTTTGGCGCGGAGTTTGAGTTGCATCTGTTGTTTACATTAAATACAGTGCTATTTTTAGTTATATCATATCTAGTGTGTATTGCTAATTTCATAATGGATAAAAACATCGAACAAAGAGTTTGTCTTAAATTTTGCATTGCCAATGGAATATCGTGTTCGGAGTCACTGAAAATGTTACAGTAGGCTTACGGTGAATCGACTTTATCTAAAACTCGTGCTTATGAGTGGTACAAAGCGTTCAAAAGCGGTCGAGATGTGATGGAAGATTTGCCTCGCTCTGGTAGGCCATCAACGTCTGCAACTGAAGTTAACATCGCAAAAGTGAAGGAAATAGTGACTGAAAATCCTCATTCAACTTTGAGAGAGATAGCCACCGAACTTTCTGTATCTCACGAGTCGATCTGTACCATTTTAACTAATAATTTGGGTATGAAACATGTTGCCGCTCGGCTAGTCCCAAAAGACCTGAATTTTTTTCAAAAACTCAATCGCATGAGAGTCGCTGAGGACATGCTAGAACGAGTCAATTCCGACCCAACATTCATGAAACGCATTGTTACTGGTGACGAGACGTGGGTTTACGAGTTTGACATGCAAACTAGTCAACAAGCTTCGGAGTGGCGCCTTCCAACTGAACCGAAACCGAAAAAACCACGCCAAAGTCGTTCAAAAGTCAAAGTCATGTTGACTGTTTTCTTTGACTATCGCGGTGTTGTGCACTCGGAATTCTTGCCGGAAGGTCAAACGGTAAATAAGGAATATTATTTGAGTGTAATGCGGCGTTTAAGAGAGCAAATCCGACGAAAAAGGCCAGATTTGTGGAAAGAAAATTCTTGGATTTTGCACCATGATAATGCACCTTCGCACAAGGCCATCATTGTGAACGAATTTTTAACCAAACACTCAACAAATACCATCGAGCAACCACCATATTCACCAGATATGGCTCCAGCCGACTTTTTTCTTTTTCCTAAACTCAAATTACCACTTCGTGGCACCCGTTTTCAATCGGTAGAAGACATAAAAGAGAATTCGCGGCGAGAACTGACCTCAATTCCGGAAACAGCGTTTAAAAAATGTTTTGATGATTGGATTATTCGTTGGCGTAAGTGTATCGTTTCTAAAGGAGCATATTTTGAAGGTGATAAAATAAATTTGGATGAATAACAAACAGTTTGTGTATTATTGATCTTTTCCTGCTACTTTCTTGACAGAGTAGTATTATGCAAATTTTGGGTTCACTTTGGTTAAGATTTCGAAACATGTGAGAGCTCGTTTCACGAGTCATTTATTTTCAATTAAATTTTTTTACCACTTTCATCCTTTCAAATATCTTTTTAGCATTATAAAATGAGGTCATTTCATGTACTGGTCCAATAATTTGCAAGATGCTGAAAGCTTTAAATGTGATTTAAACGTCTTGCTTTGTCGCCTTGATTTTGAACCCCATAGCGCATCATCTTTCAATTTATATGGTCTATTTTCTTAAAAGAACCTGAAAATGAATAACAGGCTCCAAATATATTCGCAGGGAAGCTATATAGACTTGTATTGAGTGGGTGAGAAGAGGTTACTGCACCAGGGTTTTGAAATGTCTGAAGTGCACGAGTTCAGCATTTTCATAACTTAGATATAGAACGAATGTAATATTTGAACAGTGAGATTATTGATAGGTTTAAATTAACACACAATTATAATCCCACATTTCTGCTTATTTTGTTGCCTTTTTAGACGAGTTGTTTAAACTTATACACGTGTCAAATAACCTATTTTCCTTTCGGTTGACCTTGCAGCCCACTCGACAAGGAAGCACAGAGAAAAATACGCGTATTCTCTAAGTATAATTAGGGTAATGCATCAGAACGAAACAATATACTTGTAAATAAATGCGGGTACCGCAATCATTTGGAACGACGGAAACGTGGCAGGAAGACTTGCGGCAAACAAAACAAAGACATAATTTTACGAGGCAGATATCCGTTGAGAACGATGTTTATCCAAAATGAGGTAGGACTTGGACGAAATGAGATGTAGGATAAACATCAAGAGTAGATCTTTACGCACTTACGCTTCGGCGAAATTGTTTAGTGTTTTTTCGTAAAGTGTTAAATAAAAGTAAGTGTATAATGTATACTTGTAAAATGTTATACGAGTATTAACGTAGTTAAATCAAATACTAGAAAATTTTAAGTTATTATAAAATAGTATATATTCAGGCATAAGTATGTATGAGAAATATTTAATTGTTAATGTTAGTTATTCATTAATTTTGTGGATTGATTTATTAAAATGAAATATATAAAAGTGGGTAAGAAATACGTATGCTGTGAAAAACAGCAAATATTCAAAAACATCAAATATATGTATAAATTAGTTTTTTTTTTTCGGATTAACACGTGCTTTTCAAATGTATATACCTAATATGGACTAAGTTTCCCTAAAAAGGTTATGAAGGCCAGGCGGGAGTTGCTTCGTGTAAAAACCTGACTTGCCAAATCTAGGATCATTGTCAATATAATCGGAATTAGTTTCTGAAGGAAGAACATTCAAATATATAGAGGAAAAATAAATAAAAATGTTTAAGTAACAAGTTTTTATTATTAGGCAGTAATTGCGTTATAGTTTCGGCTAAGAATATTTCTCAATCAATACCTTCCAATTATGTTATTAGGTCAAATGTGACTTTTACTCAATATTGTCCATTTACTCAATATTGTTATATTCCAGTTTTCCAAGTTTAATGTTGCTCGTTACGTGTGTAAGTAAGCAAGTACTCAAACCGTTTGTGTAGTATTAGCAAGTTTCCACAACTCGGGCTCAGAAAATTAACTAATAAAATTGCGCTACTTTACTCAAAAGTTTATTTTAATAACTCGAGTGTTCTCGTACTGGTACACGTTTTAAATACAATGTAACGGCTAAAATTAGAGGAAGCAGTAAAATGTTTTTGAACTTGCAATTTATTTATAAAATGACTAGCTCTTTCCTTTGCTTCCACTCGCTTTTATATAATTTGTTTCATGTAATACATACAAACAAAACATTTGCGAAGGGCGAATCCAGGACACCTCTCTTGTTAGGATATAACCGGGAGGAGCATAAATAAATAAATATATACATGAGGAAGACGTACTATTTTTAATTATATACTGCTTATATATGTATATAATGTGAAATATGTATACATAAAGCCGTAATTTACTAGATGCTAAGCAGATAATAGACATGATAACAATTTCCTATATATTGTGGAGTTACTTAAGCTCGTCGTAAATTGGACAACGACCCAGAAACCTTCGCAAGTTTTATGTCCCGGCTTTATTTTTGTAGGCACATTATTATGGTTTTGCTGAATCTATTTCAAAAGCCATATTTAGAAATCCTATTTTATGACTATATTTTAGATCCTTTCAAATATCATAAAATGAGTGCATCAAAATTCGTCGTGTTGTTTTAAAGATCTAAGCATACATATAGAGGAACAGACGCGGGATTCTAGTTTATTTTTTATTTTGTTGTTAATATTTTTAGATCAAGTTCAAAACGTCCTGGGAAAAGACAGGTCGTAAGTACCCCTTACCGCCGAGCCTGCATAAAGAGAGTTATGAATGTGGATGAAGCGAATGAAGTATGCATGCAGATGTATAAATATATTATTACGCCATTTTCGATTAGTAGTTATTGAAAACAATAGTAGGTTGATAGGTTTCTAAAGAGAACATAATTTACTTCTACCACTTTTAAGTCAGGGAGCGGTTCGAATTTCTATAATTTCCTGTCAGAATGCTTATCGTATATGTCAATACCTCACTACGTTTAAAAAATACTGCTATAATATAAACATGTTTCAAATTGTTTCACATACCTATAAACATTTGACTTTTGACATACAACGAAACGCGAGAAGCTTTAAAACAAAAGATAAAAACGTACTGTTGTAAAATTTCACAAAAAAACCAGATAACCTTAACGACCGAGGGAGGGCGGTAAAAAAGGACAATGAATACAATTGCCGAGAAGATAGTACCTAATAAATTCGACCTAACTGATAACATATTTAGCGGGAACAATGTAGATAAGTGATAATGACGTCAAACACAATTCTTGGTCGCACTTAAACCTTGAAATTATTCATGGAGGTTCCTTTCAGGGATAAGAAGGGTTCCGACCTTTTCGGGGGATTGAATGAGTTCAGCCCTATTCAAGTCAAGAAGTTGAGCAATGTGACTTGTAATATATAATACAAGGAATTTTTGCAGGCTTTGTCCAATTTTTGATGTATGATGTTTCTTTTTACCAGACTACGGCGAAACAATAAGAAATGTTATTTATACATACATACAAATGGTCACGTCTGACACAGTAGGCTATGGTAGAATTCTTTACATAGAAGTTAAATAAAAAGTAAAATGGGGAACCCATTTTAGCATACCATTTTCTTTTGTATAGTCTAGAGCATTTATATACACTAGCTATTGCCTAC
Source organism: Amyelois transitella (assembly GCF_032362555.1). Taxonomy (NCBI): domain Eukaryota; kingdom Metazoa; phylum Arthropoda; class Insecta; order Lepidoptera; family Pyralidae; genus Amyelois; species Amyelois transitella. Next base: position 5,452,072 of record NC_083519.1, on the reverse strand, counting down.
GACTTTCTCCGCCGTAAAATGAAATATGTGTGATTACTTAAAACTTCCCTGAAAATCTTAATAGAATAAAGCTGACCTCGTGTATATGTAGGTAAATATAGATTGAACCAATCTAAACACATAAGGTATGTCTAGTACAGACATAGGTCAGTCACAATTTTATTATACGTAATACGGGTGGTAACAAAAAAGGAATAACTGCCTTGAACATCTATTATAAAAGCAAATTATCTGAAAAATGATCAAGCGAGAATAACTGACAAAAAAACGTACCTATAAATTTATCGTTACGGACGACAATTTAAAGTATAAAATTCAATACCGAAATAAGGTTTGGCAATTAGGTGAAAATTCACTGGCATTGAGGAATTTCTGTTTCTTTTTTTATTTAATTTAGAGTGATCCGAACCTAGCTTGAAACAAAGATGGGAAATCAAAATGGTATTTAATATTTGTGCCTCTATGCATACTTTTTAAAAATGTAAACAAATTAGTTTCCATACAGACCATGTGATTAGTCTATGTTTTTTTTTTAATATTACTTGTCCTTTGTAATAAGATTTAAAATAAGTTAAATTATATTTGTACAAACTACACATACAGTTAAATTTACAAAGTCTATTCCACATTGCATTATTTCTTCCCACTTTCTGTAAATTTTGTGATGCAATTATTATTGAAAAAGCAAAAATGTTCAATATATATATATATATATTATATACATACACGTGTTTTACAACCTAATTCACTAAAATATACAGGCTGCTCATAACATGAGTCTCGCCAAAACAGTACACAGAATGAGTTATCCCATATCAGATTTTGTCATAAAAACTACCCTACGTCCAACCAGACATACCTTAACATACAACAGCAAATGACAGTTTAAAAGCTCCAAAGAGAAGTTTGTCACAGTTTATGGGTTCATAACTGGGGTAGTTACCCTGCCAAATGATGTGGGCAGTATAACACGGGCTATTTAGATATGCTTCGCTAACGATCTGATAATGGTCAGATTGTAAATGACTTGCAATTTCATCTTTCGACAGGACTTTTACGACGGACTTCACCATTTTTTATGAGAGGCTAATGTAAGTATTACTTAGGTTGTGCTCAACTTGGATTGCAATTTAAAAATTAACCCTTGCTAAGTTAAAATTCAATTTTTTTTATATTTAAATAATGGATGTCGTAGGTAATATAAATTAAGTAGGTATAATAAATTTTAATTAGAAAAATTTGTCAAAAAAAATGGGAATTAGGAAGTTGAACGGGTTAGGACTGAAGTCTTTTATAACTATCAATATACCATAAACCTAATTTACAGCTATTAGAAAATCGTCTCGGTACTTATGATTATAATTTATCCAAAAATCACATTCATCAGAAAAACCAAAAATGTAACTGAATTAATTTATATATAGTATATAAAAAATAATAATAAAACTAGCAGAAATATAGTAACAGTTTCGCAAAACTTCAACTGCAAAGTACTAACGCTCATTCAAAAGTACACTCGCTTTAATGAAGCAGGTAATGAGGCTTTGAGAGTCAAGCAAACAAGTTGAAGTACCTGGACCTAAACGGAAACTCAAAGGGAAGGATTTTTCATTACTGTTGAAGTTACAATGAAAATTTCAAATAGAAGTGTTAACTAAAAAAAATTTTATTTAAGCTTTTTTGAAGTCGACTGTTATAAAGAAACAGTTTTTAGATATATAGCTTATATGAGAGTTTTATGGGAAAATAAAATTCTTTTTTTTCGATGGCAATAACACAATTGGGAAATAAAAGAGGACACATAATACTTTAAACTCTGTTGATTAGATAATCAATAAGTAGACGTATCTATTAATAATGACTTTTCCGTTAAATAAATAAGAGACATCACACTGCAATATCCTAACACAACAATAAATAATTCTGTAAAGGTAGCTAATTAAAAATGGCAGTCATTTTTAGCGATGGGCTTTCGTCCTGTCACGATCTTTGAATCTCAATTCTATTACCATTACCATGTTCTTTAGCCCCCATTAGAAGTAAACACATGATTATGTATGTATGTGTGTGTGTTAGATCCAGTTTTATGAGAAAACTCGACAATATTCTTATTGTACCCGGAAAGCTATTATTTTATTCTCGCAAAAAACATCTAATCGGTTTCCGTTGCACATAACCATAAAATGAGCTAGAAAAATGGTGTTGTTACAAACATTCAGTAGGGATCTCGGCAAAAGCAACCCCTCATTTTCGGCTGAAATTTGTCATCGTTCAACAAAATTGATGACATATTGCGAGACCCTCACCGAAATATTCCGAGAATCTTCTCTGTCTGCCGCACAATGTCTAATGTACTTTACTTTGCTATTCTTCAGTAAATGTACCGGCCAACGATGAAATTTGTAGACAAATTTGCTCTTTTCTGAAGTTATTTATAGGGTAATTACGAGATTTGAGAGGAACCTTATAATTATGTACCACGTTTTTTTTATCCTCTAATCATTATAACCAAAAAAAGAACTTTTGGAAATTGCGGGAGTATGTTTTAAAATAATTACTTATATAGATAAAATCCAGGACCCAGGCCAATTAGAGAATGTCTCATCACGCCCTGGCCAGAATTTTAACCCGGGACCTCAGATGTTACGGACAAGCGAACTATTGCCGCGCACACACATGCAGTTCGACATATCCTTACAAACTTTTGCATTTATAATATTAGAAATTACAGGAGAAAAGTAAATAAAGGTATACCCAATAGTATAAAAATAAAGATATTTTTGATGAAATTTATTTTATATATTTCATATTTTTAGAAACAGTTGTAAATATATGTATTTAATCATAATTTTATTCATTAAAAAAGGTTTATTTCTTTTATTCGCCAGCAAACAACCAGTTAAAAGACGTCAAATTTTAATAAAGCAGCTTGTCTGCGTGCTCATGTAGAAAAAAACATATTCCGCGGTAAAAGGTTCAAAGGCTGAGTGAAATAAGAACAAAAGGGTTAAACACGTTTAAAAAATTTAAATTCTTAGCTTCACACACGCTATCCAACTGTTTGTCATCAAGCCCTTTATGCGAGGGGGCACACAAGGGATTTCGTCGTCAAAAACAAACGGGAACGGATGTCCTCGGAACTTCCGGCTTAATTAAATGGCCGTTTGTGTGTTTGTACATAACAACTGACGTTTTCTACGTAACGGAGTCTTGTTAAGCGACGTTGTAACTACGACACGTTGCGTTCTAGGCGTGAAAAGGGTGCAAAGTGATCAACCAGAAAGTTTTGGGTTCAACTGAAAAACTTTTGCAATGTCTATTTATTTCAGCTGCATGTTCCCACGTGGGTATTGTTGATCGACGTGTTATAAGGATTTGTAGTTTAATGGAAATTAAGCAGATTAATAACAAAATAACTATTTTTCCCGTTGCCCATAGCATTGTTTTTTATCATTTTATTTCTACTATTTGCAGTACCTGATGTCACAACTATGGTTGTTTTGTCAGTACAAAGCAACACTAAAAATTAACTTATCTTGCGTTGCTATACTGAGATAGAAATAACTCAAGCAATTCCCCGATAAGCCGTGCAAGTATCAGCAATCGTAAGAAATAAAATTCCACAGTCTGTAACAAACACTCGAATGAGCATGACATAAAAGCGAATCCATATCGTTAGGCCGAAGCCGCCAGTGCGAATCCCTCTCGATATTCGTTCTAGAGCATTCCGCTGCAACGCTTACAAAGCAATGAAGCGAGAAACGGAAAAAGGAGTTATTTACACATAAGTTTTAGCATTTATCAAGCAATCATACGTCGCTTGCGAATTTGACTATTAAAAAACGAGTTTAAGTACCTATTTTGGAATTAATCACAATAAACTAATAAAACACATTTAAATGTAGAGGGTGTAAATAAATATAAAGTAAAATGTAAAAGAATAGAAGTATGTAGAGATCGTGGCAAATGGAAAGATGTAGCTTCCAGGAAATAGGCGTAATTTTATAATAATATGTATGTGGTTATTACAAAAGCGATAATTTATTTTAATGTTATTAAAAGTAAAAAAATATCAGTCACATCTAGTCATACGTGAGCCACACCTTTGCCCGTGGACTATGAAACTCCAGGGAGTAAAAATATGTAACGCAAGTATCACAGACCCAGTCCAGTTCAAACACATCTTGAAATATTCAGTATAAGGTTGCACGCACAACAAGCAATTTACTTGGTGGACAAAACACGCAATGATGCCAAATATAAATGATCCCTTTGTTTCATACTATTGTGAGAGTTAAACTACCTCATACCATCTATAAAATTTAAAATAAGACTCTATATATTACTGTAACATACTTTTACCCTTTGTCGATGCCAAGTTTTGCATTTTATAGTGCTTTATCATGATTTATGTTGCGAATAATAATCATCTCTGTTGGTTATGACACATAAAAAAAGCCTGTACTTCACTTAAATGTATATGAAAGACCGTGATTGTTATACTGTTACTGTAAAAATTAGACCAATTTAAAAGTTTTGTACTAGACATTGACCATCGTCGAGTAAAACACTCAAGAGATATTAATTTTACTAACTTACTTATTTTAAATTAGGAATTTTAGGCGACGGGCTAGCCACTATTTAGATCTCAGTTCTCTCATTAAGCCATACGTAGCTGAACGTGGCCTTTCAGTCTTTTTTTGGGCCTGGTTCTTACTCTTAAGCGATAAAGACGCGAAAGACATACAATTGTATGAATTTAATTGAATTCTTTTAGATATTTTTACTTTTAGCGATAGACTTAACAAATTGTTTCTCTTGGCCAACAAGATACGTATACCTACCATACTATTTATGGTGTTGAGAAATGAAAGAAAAGTCTGTTTGGTGTTGTTTGTAAGAATCCATTCTAGATGATTAACCTTTCACTTGTATTTTCCTTTGTAAGCAATTTTTATGTTTTGTCAGGGTTCTGTTGTTTTTGTACGCTTTGTTTATTGTTCTTTAGGAGCTGTTTTTCTAACAAGGAGTATTTTTGGCGAAATGAACATTGTTATATGGACAAAATATATCACATGAACGTAATAAACTTTACGTTGATTTGTACAAATAGGTAAAAAAGAAATACAATCTTGGTGTAGTTCCTTCTGTAAAAATCAAATTTGTTAAAAATTGACATAGTTAACTTAGTAAACATATACATACGTGTATATATTTGACATAGTAAACTGAGTGTACCGTCGATTTATTTTTTAAAGAATAATAATCTAATACAATACATACTTACCTAATATATTTTTGTCTTTAATTTAAAATAGTTATGTTTACTTATTAAATGTTTTAGTTCGGTCTAAAGTTTTAATTTGATGTTCCTGTTGTTTTATAATATAAATACAATTTTTGAAATAGAAAATAGTAATCTTTCACTTAATACCTAGAAAACAAAATGTAGCTTGTGTAGTGTCTAATTTTAATCTCTAATATAGATAGAAATCTCTTTCCCCTAGCATCGGTAAAAGGTTTATAAATCACGCAGCTTCTACCTCGTGGGCAAAAGGATATCGCTGGATGAAAAACAACGTCGTTACGATTCCCCGAATCACCGAAAAGTTTTGCCAGTATCTTACTTTTGCGTAACAAAATTATTTCAGAGTGAGAAATATGATACCTGACTAGTGAAGTGTTTTGAATGAAAGTTACATTAATTCAATACTGTTGATGGTAAATGGAACAAAAAATAATCTAATAGAATCTAACAGTGGTTTATACCACTATCTGGGGACATAAGACTGAAAAAATTTTTAAAAATGGTAATCGTCAAAAACATCCTGTAAAAAAAGCCCAAGTCTCGCAGTTCAGTCTGTCTACTGTAAAAAGTTGTTAGATCCATGTAATAACCAAGTCGGTTAATCTATTAAGTCTCTACTTAAAGGACCTTCTGTCTTAAATTATTACATAAGTTATTATCATGCCAATATTAAAAATATTTTACGTTTAAACAAATATATCGACTTTGACCTTAATGCCTGATTAGTTAATTCAGGCTTCTTATTTTATTCACAACGAAATTATAAATTATATTAAAATATATCCGAATAACTTCATATCAATACAACTAGCCCTAATTAGATATTTTCTATACACACTGTTTCAATAGACTCCGAATAAGGCAAAGTTTCTTTATCAGATTTTGTTGTGTATTTTTAGTTGGATATTATGATTTATATTATTTCTAAGGGTATTCAGATAATTGTATCTGCTAGTCGTCATGAATTAGAATATGTTAGATAATACAAATAACGTGATTAGATCGCCAAGTATCTTTTAATGCTTATTATTAAATTTTTCTCGAGCAGCGCTTTTGGACTAACGTTTATTAAGGTACATTTTCCGTTATCTTTCGAACAAAACCCAGCCAGAGGTGGAACGACCAACCTATTATTTTGATGATGCTACAAAGCTTTGAATATGACTCGACTTTAACACGACTTTTTCCGACCATTACGCCAAGTCATCACTATTGTTGTATTTTATTCAAAATGCTATACATTATTCTTGTAAAGTGAGGTAATTTTGTCTATCGTCGTTTCGGTGATACAACTTTTTTTTTTGAGAAACGTTGACTTGGCATAATATGTACTGAAACTCAATTTCTTATTATGCTGTTGCTTTGTTACGTTTTTCCAAGTAAAAAATATAATGATGAATTTCTACGTCACCATTGAAGTTATATCACAACGCGTTTTATGGACTGATGTACATTTTACATTACTTACAGTAGATTTTAAATCATAAGATAATTTAAATTAATATATAGTTTATATATCAATAAAATCACGTGTCTCATCAAAAAACATAGAAACTTAAATACAATATCCCTGAAAATCTATGTTACATACAAGAAGAACTGTGCCTTAATTAGTGCTATAATAAACATGCTGTATAACCTTGACAAACTTACCTGAAACGACGTGAGTTCAGCGACAAAGCAGACTATCATCGACAGTGTTATCGCAGCATCAGCTAGAGATAGGAATCAGTCGGCGCTGCCGTCGACACGTACTTCGTCGACGATACATTGGACGCCCTCACCTGGCCGCCATTCTCTATTCGGTTTATCGATAGAATGTACATCGTCTTTCACTTCACTATTAACACTAAAGTCTTAGGTCGTCACTCTAGGCTATTTTAGTTGTAAAGTAAGTAAGTTGTGATCAAATTTCAAGATTTGCGGAATTTCGTTTGAACTGAAATGATATCGTTTGAAAAAAAAAATAACACATATTTTTATTAATTACAGGAAATAGAAATACCTTACTTTAAAATTTTAATTTTATTTATTATCGAGTTAAACGTGGCCTTTGACTTTCCTAGACTGTTTACTATGTAGGAACAAAGACTTGATATGAGTTCTTTTTCAGCGATATCTCATTAAAAACAAATTATCACTAAACTCAATTACATAACTGTCTTCAATCATTTCGTTTGAAAATGACTTTTCCATCTTTTGTTAGCGAATTGAAAAGTGTCAATCCGTTTGAAAAATCGATGCCTGTCGAAACATGAATATGCAAAGTTCTCGCCGGTATCGATACTTCTTTTTACAATAGTTTTTGTGCAGAGCCTCTGCTAAGCCAGGCTGTTATTCAGAGGGCGACAACACCGCCTGAGCCAGTGTAGACGGGCCCGACACAAAAGCCATAGATCAAGCCAGCTTTGAATCAGGCATTGTTGAGAATTCGCCCTATATTTCGATTATTTACTTCGCTTGCTTCTGTATTTGGATTAGCTGATATTTTTATTCATTTATTTAGATTAGTTATTTACACATACAAATTATAATATTAACAAGACATTTTAAAATAAAAAAATCGAATTATTGTACATGACTGAGCTTTCATACCTGGTCGACCAAAAAAATAATCTAAATGACATTTGTAGCTCTTAAACTTCAAACAATGGAGTAACCAAAAAAGTACATCAATCTGAGAAATCGACAAATATACGAAAGAACCAAAACCAACAGGCTTCAAACACAAATCCAACTTAATCTATTCGAGCTTCAACTCGAAACTTGTTACCGACTGCTAAGTTTCAAAGAGCAGGAAGATAGTATCGAATCGATTTAACTAACCTGTCTATCAACAGTTTCAAGTCACCGACATTAATTTAAATTTCATGAACTATGCAAACGAGATGTAATTGACGAATCAGTTTATATTGAACCTGTCAAGTTTATGTCTCACCGATCAAATTATGTCAGTTCCAAGTAATAACAATTGACAATCTAACGACTTGACCAAGTTAATGGGGTCTGGCGGCGGGGTTATACCGAGTATAATCGAATTAACAGCATTGGTAAATGAGTGGTTGAGATATTCGACTAGTAAGAGTACTTATTCGAACATAACCAAATTCGAATCCATAGGACAAAACTCTTTTTGTAGTTTGGTGACTGTTGGGTCTGTCTACCCCGTAAGTGATAAATATGTTGCCTATTCAGATTATTATGATATATGTATGTAGCTTGTTCTCGAAGAAAACATCCAATAAAAACTTCGTACTATTTTCACTCATTATACTTTCGAATCATCACGTAGAACGTTCAAAACTTTCGGTATCTTCGTTTCTGGAACCAAGTTTCGAACATGAATTTCGAGTTTGAGACTAATAAAGCTGAACTTGATAAGTACATTTCTCAGTAACATTTAGCCCATTAGGTTGAAACATTACGATCAATTGGCCACGACATTTAAACTTCAGCTTTTATTTTTTTCATACACGCGAGCGTTATAAACAACATACATACATACATATGGTCACGTCTATATCCCTTGCGGGGTAGACAGAGCCCTAGTCTTTTAAAGGCTGAATGGCCACGTTCAGCTATTTGGCTTAATGATTAAATTGAAATTAAAATAGTGACAGGTTGCTAACCCATCCCCTAAAAACGAATCCCAAGTTTGTAAGCCTATCCCTTATAAATAAACATGTTCACATACATACTCACATCACGTTTCGATCCCTTAAGGGGTAGACAGAGCTAAGAGTTATAAGACTCAAATGCCATGTTTAGTTGAATGAAACGATGAAATGAAGATTGAGAGGTAGTGTCAGATTTCTAGCCTAAAAGTGGAATCACCAGCTTTTCCTTTCATAAAACTTCATAAGTAAAACTAGTTCTTAAATTATAAAATATCACTTAATTTGATATTCTCACATCTTTGTAGCTAACAGTAGGAAGAGTCTCAAACTACATGTCGCAAATGCTTTATAAAAATATTTCATCAATTAGTAAATTAGTTTATTTATTTTATAGATACTTTTATAAATAATTGTGTGATTCAAAGAAACGATAAAATGCATTGTAGGTTGAGCTATGAAGTGTAGAGATTTATTATTGAGCGACTAACCTATATCGGCAGCGAACTCGTTAAAAAATCAAGTGTGCTTCGATTCAACGGTATAAAGTCAATTTTATTTGTCACTTTACGTTTTCAAACGTTAACCACAAACGTGGCATGTAATAACGTTCTTATTACCGTTGGATTTATCGTCACTGTATATGTTTATTGTGTATCGGCTTGAATAAACTTATCTAGTTTATTTAAAAAAGAAGTTTTTAGTATTTTTTTTATTTCTTTATCATACTCGTATAAGAAGATTTGCCCTATAAATCAATAGTTAAAAATAAAATTATATTTTTCTTTAGTGCAGGCACCTGGTTTTAATATTTTTACTATCTAATAAATTGTCCGTAATATACAAAAATCTTCTGAAATACTTCCACGTGATTAAATACCTCCTGTTATACCACCGTAGTTATTATACTATTAAAATGAATGGAATAACTGAGATTTTACGATCCGTAAAACTTTCGTAGCACTTCTCGTAGCACCTCGTAGCAAAATGCTACGATCCGTAGAATTAACACTGGTGCGAATAATGTGTTATAACGTAATAATATAATTTGACGGCCTCTGTGGCTCAGCGGTACTACGCTTGTCTGTGACACCGGAGGTCCCGGGTTCGAATCCCGGTCAGGGCATGATGAGAAAAGAACTTTTTCTGATTGTCTTGGGTCTTGGATGTTTATCTATATAAGTATTTATTATAAAATATAGTATCGTTGAGTTAGTATCTCGTAACACAAGTTTAGAACTTACTTCGAGGCTAACTCAATCAGTGTAATTTGTCCCGTATATATTTATTTATTTATTTATTTATTATTTAATAAAAAAGATTAGATTTGAGATGCTGCCCATGCTCTGAGAAGGATAATAAAGCGCTTATTACAAAAATAGAGTTATAAATACGAAATTGTTCAATGTGTGTAAGTCTGAGCAATAAAAACGAAAATTGGCTCGAATCGCCGAGTAGATTGCAACTTAGAACAGCAACGCTTTATATCTTATCGATAACACCATAAGAGGCGACCAAAATGACATAATACGTAAATTCAACTTTAATTTCTATTTAGAATAGTAAATGAACATAACAAAATCAAGGTGTATTAAAAGGAGATAAACATCGCAGCATATATGGTATACTGTTATTAGAGCCAGGAATCCAACCAATTGATCAGAAATTGACAGAGAAATATATATGAAACTGAAGTCAAAATACCATTGAAGGCTTTAGTAGAACATAAGCAATTTTTTTACTGGAAATTCCCACGGAAGAGAAGTCTAAGTTTAATTTTTATTCGTTTATATAATTTTTTTGGTACAAAATGCAAACTGTGTGATGCAATGGATGGACTTTATACTAATAGCATATCTATCAGTCTACCATTGGGTTAAAGAAATGACAATTGTGTGGATATTTTAGTTAGTTCTAGTAACTCTTAACACCATTTAATTCATGAAACTTTTTAAATTACAATAACACTTCTGTTGTTAAGTAATCTATGTTTAGCCCGTATCAATTCAAGATTGCGACAGACTAGCAGGCGTCAGAGGGCGGTCGATGGACGCATCAGCGTGAATATTTCGCCCCAAAAGCCCATTATTTACGTAAACAATCGCGTGTTATAACTTCCTTGTATTCAAGACCATAGATAAGATTAGATTTAAGATGTGTCTTTTTATATTGATGAATTTGAACACAACTTTTAAGTGTAGTTTGTGAAACTGCTTATTCAACACTTGCGCTTAAAAAGCGGTAGTAATTTCGGTTAAAAGTAATAATTGATAATGTAATAATCTAATATTGTCATATTAAACTTATTTTGTATGCTCAGAGAGTGTGGAAGTAGATCGGTTGAAATATTTGGCTTTTAAAACAAAATTGTGCCAGTTTCAAGGTGTAAATAATTTTGAATCCTAACTGAAGTCATATATCAATGATACTTTTCTGAGTTACATTCTATTTCTAAACGATACTCTTAAAGAACGAGAAGACATAGTATGGTAATTTGCAATTAAGACAACTGCATAAGTATTGTGTATCATGATCTAATATAAGTTAGGTTTTTATGGATGGAAAGTCTTGCGAGAATCTGCGTTATTTTTCAAGGATTGTAATTACCGTTAGAGGGTAAATGTGATTACCGTTATTTTCACTAATTATGATTAGTCAAAATGAACGAATCAATTTAGTTATATGTTAATTAACTTAATATACCCTATGCTCGTTCAGTTCAATGATATTCACCAAATTCAAATTGACCATCGCTTCTCAAACTATATGAATATTTCACAGAGTTCTTGAGTTCAACACTGTTTCAATGTGACTCAGCTTTGGAAGTTCAGTATTCAGAAGACAAACGTGATCTAACCAGTTTTTACTTTTTAAACTCAATTTACTCGTTATTGAACGAACAAGACTTTGAGACACTTGGAAGACTTAAAGTTTTATATACTGCTCCACTTGGGTGCTATATAAAATTCCTAACAGTGAAATAAATACTAGATTATGTTCGCAGTTCCGTCTACGTATAAAATAAAATGTTCTTTATTTCCTGTTCCCATAAGAATTTCGTACATTCTCACTTAAGACTCCTTCACACACTCTTCTCTAAGAACTATACATTATATAACAGCCAGTAACGTTAGATTATTTTTTTGTTTGAATAATTAATATTTATGAATGAATTGATAATTAATTGATTGATAAGCACATTAAAGTATAGTCAATAGAAAGTTTTTTTTATAAATTGGATTATAATAGATATACACGATATTAATAGTATAAATACTTTTTTTTAAATCAGCGATTTTATTTTATAGTAATCCTCAAACGCCTAAAGAGTTTTCATTTATCAAATATCATACTTACATTGATTATCCTCAAAGTTAAAACCGCCTTTGATCTCTGTACTAAAGTTTTCGTGTGGACTTAATGTTAATGCCAGTTATAAGTAAACGTTTATTATTTGATATTTACCGAATAATTGGTTAAGATAGAAGGACATGATCATAATTATTTGTGGCCAATTGTTGGTTTTAAGAAGAAGTTTATTTAACAGAAATCAATAGCTTCCTATATCTTTTTCCTGGTTTTATTTTCAGATAGGGGCTTCATAGCTGAAAACAAGCTTAATCATTAATAATATCGAAAAATCCTTATCTGCACTTAAAAATATAATATAAACGAAATTTAACGAAGATTGGTCAAATATTCATAAATTTTGTATGGTATAAATGTTATGTTTGGATATAGGTCTAGGGCATATAAAAGACTGAAGTCTATAATGAAATTTATAAACTTCTATAAATATAGCCCAAGATTTAGATGCAAAAAAAACCCTCAAGTCTTCTTTCTTAACAATGAGCAAAACATAACAACAAGTTCCTTACAAAATTAGATTTATCTTGAAGTTTTATTAAATGTTGATCATAAAAATTTTTTTAACACTTATTCAGTTCAAATAATGGACTTTAATCCAAAATGATTTAAATCCGGTGGATATAAAAAGTTTGTAGGTAGACCCTGTGTCCCGAAGTTTCATAGTAGAGATGAGAGAGAGAGAGAGAGAGAAAAACGTACAAAGATTTTGCGAAATTTCGAGAATATAAAGAAACAATAAAGTTTATATTTTTTGTTTTGACGGAAGATGCTTCGAAAATGTATAACATTACATTTCGGCTAGATTCATGGTTTTTATATTTAGATTTCTGATTTTGATCATATTTTTAATATTAACATGTTATTATAAACAAAATTTATTTTAAGTCAATGACTCATTACATTTCAGTTTACGTTCACTTTAAAAAAACCGAACTACTTTCCCACTTTAACTAATGAATAAATTTACAAATTTGAATAAATTTCCTTGATACATTATTCATCATTTCAATTAATACGCTAAAAGACATTTTAGCATTTAAATAAAAGAAAACAATAACGTTGCAAATAACTAAATTTATCTAGTGGAAAAAATGTAGGTCGGGTTCGAATACGATGGATCATTTTTATGACCTATAAAATAGACTTAGCTTTGATTGGTGTGTGGTCAGTAAACAAAATAACGGGTACAATAGTGCACTGTGCTTCATTTTGCTTTTATTATAAAGAAATATAAAAAATGTATCGAAAACTAATTAATTATGCTGCCGAGATTTTAAAGTTTAAAAATCAGTGTGGAAAAATGTAAACTTCTTTAAAGACGAATTAAAAAGGAAGCGAAAATTTTACGTAAGCGTAAACGAAATATAGTTTTTAATATTAAAAATTTTGAAGCCAACGTTTTCGCCAATTTTTCTACAAAAGCTTTGAAGCGTTACGGCGTTATGTGAAAAATAATATATTTTTATACCCAGCGACGAAGGTTTATATCACAGCCATTGCAGATGCACTTAGGCATTAGGTATATCCATTCAATGTTATTGCTGAAAATCGACCACTAATAGTAATAATATTTCACTAAGCTAGCGTCGAGAACACTAAATCAAACCGAATGAAGCACTTATTTAACTACTTTTCTATATTTAATTTTAAAATTATAACTGTCACGGAATGACACGTTTCTATTTATATTGAATTCAGCGTTTCTGACAGCCGGTCTATTTCAAAAAGTAGTTTCTATGGATTGTATGTCCTAAAATGGGTTTGTTTTAAGATAAAAACACTAACGTTTTAATGAATCATCTCCTAGGGTGGATTCGGTGGCATTTCGGAAGGTTTTGCTCTGTGATTTAACGAGCGGGGTGCAAACGCGATACTACCCCCTTACACGGAAAGGTTTCAACTGAATCACACTCAATTCGATGCCTCCGCCCAACATACAGCGCTTGCCCGACGAGATGCCAAAGTTATTTCCAACCGTACTTCCTCGGCATTAAGTCTATAGTTTATTGCAATTGTGATTGTGGTGTAGAAGATTCGTGCTTCGGTTCGTATAAGGAGCCAATACGCATGTCCATGACAATGTATATACATTTGTATAGATGACATAGTTCCTTGTACATTTGGATTTTCTCGAGTTCAAGGACTTTGTGTTATCTGTTTGAGTTTTTGGGCGCAATATTTCTATTATCATGTTCCATTGGAAGATTGATATGTTTACGATGAAAATATTATGCAAATTTTTTTTTGACGTTTGTTTTTGTTTGTCATGTTTTTACTTCCGTTTGCAATAACGGATTTATACATTGTTTATAGTTATTTTTTCTTCGTTTAAAGGGTTTCCTTTAAACGAAGAAAAAAAAAGCTATTTACAGAAAAGGATTAGTTATTGATTTTTTATTCGTAATGACTTTATAATATAAACAAATAAATCTGCAAAGTTAAATTTTTGTTCTCAACCTTTGCCTATATATATTTACTATTGACATATAGAGAAAAGACATATAAAATATGTTATTTCAATCTTAGCTAGCGGGAAAAGGCAACATAATACGGACAAATTTGTGGGAAAGCGTAGTGGGCATCAATTACATTCTTCCTTATATCCATTATGAACTTCGTCGCTTTTGCTTACGAAAAACAAGAGTAAATACACAGATACTGTGAGTAAATATTTTGATAAATAACAGTAGGTTAATTTACATAGTGACACTGAAGTGTAGGTTTCCTCACGATATTTTCCCTAACCGTAAGAGCATCGGTTAGTATTCAAACTAATACCTAAGTTCGAAAATAGTCATTGGTTCATGGTCGAGGTGGGATCTGAACCTGTGCATTTCTGGGCATCCCTCATTTTAACCAGGAACCTTACTTATTCGACCACCGACCGATGCTTGAACATACAAAGTACAATAACCTCGTAACAAAAATACTTATATAACGAGAGCTTAATAAAAATAATGTAAACATCTGCCAGATCTTGTATATTCAGGACTTAAGCCTCGGGCTCTATGAGGAGATGAGACGAATACCGAATTCCTACATAAATTTACTCAACCTTATTATGTAGAAGCAAATACTCTAAAAATGTACTGTTTATGAAGTTTGTTTGTTTGTATTATTATGCTTTTTAGATACATATAGTCACGTCAAGTATCTTCTTCTTCCATCCCTGGTCCCGCTATGTGGGGTCGGATCTCCTCACTTTTCTGCGCCAAGACTTTCGGTCTTGGGTTGTCGATTCTGGCAACTGGGCTTGCTTGAGATCCTTTTGGATATTTGACCAGTCACGTCAAGTATAAATATACATGTAATGTATTTATTTATTTTTCTTGACGTTTATCTCGTTTTCATCCTAAACACTTTGGAGAGAAGCCTGGAGTATGCCTTTTGTCCATATTTACTTAATATTACATTCAATGTGTCAATTTTACTTATGAAATTAGATGAACCGAAATAAGTATGCAGGGATCGTGGCAAATGGAAAGATGTCTCTGCCTACCCTCCTAGGAGAGTGGTGAGATTTATGTATAAACGTAAAATTTACGGCTAAGTAAAACCTATTATGGCGATTCAGATTTAGTTTTTCTCGTCTTTTTAGTAGCAATAAGATAAATATGGTTGCAATTTTAGCAAAATGTGCCTACAATTATTTTACGACTTTAAGTAAATAGAACTTTATTAAGTTTTGCACTGCAAAAGAAAAAGTATTAATTTAGATATTAAAAATACAAAATCCTTAATATTCATATCTCTAAGAAAAAGCTTTCTTGAATTTCTGAGTGTTCAAATTTAAATCTTCAGGATTCCGGCATTAATCACAGTTTTTTTAGTGCTATTTATCTCTAATATTCAGAAATAAATAGTGACACTTCTATAATAGCATAATCAAGGTACAGAAATAAATATAATTCACGCATTTCCTCCCTAACACTCACTACATTTAACGCCAATAAGCAAGGAAGCTCTCTATGATTTATGATTCTTATTAGCACGTAATGAACCTTATGATAGTGAAGCTAGTGTCTTTCCGCCTTTTGTTTGATATTATTACTAATACCATTATTATTTTCGTATTTAACAGGATCGGCCGTGTGGTTTCCGTCACTTAAGAATAGAACCACTCACACACCACATATCATTTCCATGGAAGTCGTAAAAGGCGACGAACGGAAAGGCTAATAAACTTGCGATTCTTCTTGTAGGCTATGGACTAGCGACCTGTAGTATAGACCTGTGGTAAGTAGTAGAATCATAATTTCATCTTAAGCTGAACGGTTGAATATAGCTTTCCAGTCTTTACGAGACTATTGGCCCTGTCCATCCCGCAAGGGATATAAACGTGATTATATGTAAACAATTTTCTTAGTAATAATTACCAGAAATTATTACGAACTGGAACTGGCGGAGTAGACAGAGCCAACAGGACTGTTGGCTCTGTCTACTCCTCCAAGGATAAAGACGTGATTATATGTATGTATGTATTTAATTATTACGAGTGGAAATGGAATTAGTGAAATTTAGGGAAGTTGTTTAGAATTTTATTAATAAATCTTTTGCCAAATATTTTCACGAAATAAGAGAAACTGTTATTCTACCACGTTAAAAAATATTCTAAATTTAAAAAGCAAGACAAAAGCTTTTAATAAAGTGACCTTTGTAGTTGGCCTCAATATATCAAGTTTTCAGGTCAACCGAACGTTTTTAAGTGTTTTGGTCAAGTACACTTAGACACGGAACTGAATTCAACACGGGGGCAGCGGTGAATGTTTTTGTTTATAGAACTACTTCATTAAATTGTATGGCTGTGTATGTGTATAATATGCAGATTTATTTGTCACATTCCATGCTGGTCTCGTATCGAAGATAAAACACAGTGATAACTAGAATCTCTTACCGCGCAGATTGTAAAATTTAATCATAAAAAAGGCTATTAAAACGGGGGTTTTTCTTTTAGGGGATGTGCTAGCAACCTGTCACTATCTGAATATGATACTGCTTTTTAACAGAGGAATTACATTCGTATCTTTTGTTTTTATGTCTTAGTGAGGTATAGCACCACATGGCTATTTAACATTTCAGAGCCAGTATATACTTTTGTACCATGGCAGTACTGGATTATCAAATATTTTATTTTAATCCTGCCGTCGCTAATTTTTTTTACTGAAATTAAATTCTTATCTTTGTGCTTGGAAGGCATCTTTATTTAATGTGACCTTTCCGTACTACATTAATTTAGGGACACGGTCGACCCTTGGACTCTGACTGCACGAGAAATCCCGTAAATGAGAAAAGGGAATCAAAGTAACTAATTACTTAGTAACTAAATACATACATCCTCCTGTCAATATAGAGTATTCTTAGATATTCTCAGTTTTTATTTATTCAGTTTATTCAGTTTATTTTATTATTTCAGGTTGGAGTTAATAAGCGGGTGGATGCCTTGTCATTCTCGGCACAAATTGTAAAAAGAATAAGACCACCCCATCTCTTTCCCATCGATGTCGCAGAAGGCGACTAAGGGATGGGCTTATAAACTTCATGAACAAAGGGCTTATAAAGGCTTATATAAACTTGGGACTCCTCTTTTAGGCGATGAGCTAGCAACCTGTCACTATTTGAATCTCAATTCTATCATTAAGCCAAACAGCTGAACGTGGACTATCAGTATTTTAATACGGTTATAAAATTGTAACTAACTAAGGCAAGGGACAGACGCGATAAATTTATGTATTAACATACATACATAAAATCACGCCTCTTTCCCAGAGGGGTAGGCAGAGACTACCTCTTTCCACTTGCCACGATCTCGGTTTCGGGTACTTTTGACCTGACCCTTTACCAGGACGTCCTTAATTTGATCAAGATACGTTCGTCTAGGTCTTCCCACTCCGACCTTTCCCTCCACACTCTCCTTGTATATCTGCTTAGTCAACCTGCTTTCATTCATCCTCTCCACATGACCGAACCATCTTAACATACCCTTTTCTATTCCTGTAACTACATCTTCTTTCACATCACAACATTCCCTTATCACGCTGTTCCTTATCCTGTCACTCAATTTTATTCTGCTTTCATGCTTTTTTTGCCATACCCAACTTTCACTCCCATACATTAATGTCGGGACCAACACGCCCCTGTGCACAGCCAGTCGAGCCTTTTTGGATAGTTTCTGACTGCTCATAAAGGCATGCAAAGCTCCATTTACCATGTTCCCTGTGTTCACTCTCCTTATGTATTAAGGTTGGAGTTTTTTTTGCCAAAAGTATCCAAGTGGTATATTAGGCAGAAACAACCAACAAATGTAATTATTCCATAGCTATTTTAGTCAAAACGTACACGAGATACCATCGGAGTCATCTCATTACTCTGACAGCGAGATTGCGCACGCATCACGCCTTGTTTGAGAATACCCGGTCTAATTTGAACGGACATCGGACATACCTGGTTGAATTGTTTGCGATAAAGTCAGACTAGATTTAATTAAAAGTTTTAATCTTTCGGGTTTTTGTAGTTATTAAATTAATTTTTTTTTCACTCCCTACTCTAATTTTTCACTCTCTGGTAATACGAATCCCCATTCCTTACGGGGTAGATAGAACCTTGAGACACACGGCTAAGAGGACATGTCAAGCTGAGTGCCGAAATGATTGAATGAGATCTTAACGTGACATATTGATAGCCGATCCTAAAACATCCCGAGATTAGAAGCTTTTTTCAAATTTACAATTTTTCGTATAACGAATTCTATAATACGTTTGTTCTTTAGTCGTTTTTTACCACATCCACAGGAAATCAAGGAGAGCTCTCTATTAAACGTTCCCGGAAACCACCAGGCACAAACCTAATTAATATTTAATACGAACGATTCCGCCTTTTATACGAGATCAAAACGAGCTTGAAACCGCTAAATATCGAATTAATCTCATTTTAAATTTAGGAGAATAACCAAAAAAGGGATCACGCAGCCGGAGCTTTCCGATTTTCAGAGTAAATTTGGCTTGCGGTTACACGGGTTAGAATGGCGAGCTTTTGGTTGGTATGTAAGCTCGGACGGAAATATTTAAAACTTTTTTTAAACGCACATAAATCGATAATAGTCAGGAATTTGGCTTTTGTTTGGTATGCTCGGACAAACAATATTTTTTATAACGTACAAATTTCAGGGCGATGGGCGATGGGCTAGCAACCTGTCACTATTTGAATCTCAATTCTATCATTAAGCCAAATAGCTGAACGTGGCCATTCAGTCTTTTCGACTGTTGGCTCTGTCTACCCCGCAAGGGATATAGACGTGACCATATGTATGTATGTATGTACAAATTTCAATCGTAGAGGGGAATTTGGTGATTTTTCTATTAAAGAAAAGAACTTTCGTGTTGCATAAGCTATATTAAATTTTATTTTAGAAAGTCTGAATGTACTTGGCCTGAGTTTAATGTAATTGCATGGATATTTTTAATTACGGTACAGTACTCTGGTAAAGACTAAATATAATTTAAAGTAACAGAAACAATAACATTTAATGCTTAGGAATTCAGACATATAAAGAAAGTGTAATGATAAATATACATACATACCTACCAAAGGAAAGTTAAATCACCGTACAGTTTCAGCATTTAATCCACAACTGTTAAAATTGAAATATGCATTATTTTAATCGTTGACCTTTGGTCGTTAAGTTTGATGCTTATCTAAACATTGTGTTGACCCAATTTTGAGTTATTAAACCAACAAAAAATCTTTATTTTTATGGTATTGAGGTGAACTGAATATGTTTTAAGTTGACTTGAGTTTGAAGAATACCATTAAAAATCAATCTCAGATATGAACATATGTAGTGCATGGCTTCAACATAGGCAAGTGTCTTTTTTTAATTTAACTTTTAACATTTAAAGTTTGTATTTTTCTATCTTATTTTGTACGAATTTCGCTAAAAAAGTACTCTTTATTATATTATACAGGTTATTCATCAAATCTGTTAACTAGTTTTTTTGCCTGAAAGAGTAACTTTTTTGTCATTACATACATATAAAGACATAACATAACGACATTCCCAGGTGGGAAAATGAGATTACATCTTTCCATTTATTTTCTCTTATTTTTATTATTAGGAGTATATTATGAAAATTTTAGACCAATTGGTATTCTATAAAAGTATTCGGATGTTTAATTTTTGATTATAAATATAATAACTTTTACAGCTCGTGTAGAAAGAAAAACAGCAGGCACCTACTATGTTTTTTCTCCGCTATCAGTCCAACATGGCTTGCACTAGACCTGAGCGAGTCAGTCAGCTAGTTATTAGGCAGTTCAACCCATGATAAATCGAACGCAGCATCAATAAATAATGAAAAATGGTTCCGCCTGCACCTCAGCTCGGGTTCAGACGGTTCCTATTCTGGAAAAGCTTTTAGTCTGGTATATTTATAGCTGAATCGCTCCGTGACCTAGAATAATGATAGGTTTCATATGATTCGTATATTTTCCTGGAAATTTGAATGACGGAGGAGACGAAATTGTTATTTTTAGGTTTATATATTTCGTGTTTTTATTCTCGTACGATCTATAGGCCATGTATGGTTACGATCAAGGGTGATTATGGGGTTAATTAATGGACGTCACAAGGCAAACGTTTTATCTTACCTTTCTTTCTTTGAAGTTAACCAAAATGATGGAAGGAGAGAGATAAAGAGATGGGAAAACATTCTTCATAACAACGGTCGAGAAAGACCCTCAGCCCACAGTTTTTATTATGAAGTGTACATTGTCTTATTTCAGATTCGATTGGGTTACAGATTCAGTTCAATTTCGTACAAAAATGCTTGTATCTACCTCATTTTAATCAATTAATTCAACCCTGGTTAGATTTTAATTATTCCGATTCAATAGTTTCACGTTCATCTCAGCTTGATATATAATTTGTCATACAAATAAAAAAGCAAAAACATTTTTCACACGGATATTCGGTAAAGTGTCTAGATTGCGTGATCGGTATTCAAATCAAAACCCTGCCTATCGCGACCACGATCCAAACACAAACGGAAATCGTGTTTTTGATCGAGTCGATCTGTTTGTATAATGGGGACAAAACAACTGTACACACCGACAAGCCTATAAATATACGCAGACACAGAGCAAATTTACAACTAGAATAATTGAAATTTCGTATAGGTTTCCTGATTTTTACTTAGCTCGAACATTCACTGCCTACCTCAGGTTTTCGCAATCAAATGAGAAACTTGGATTTAAGACGGTTATACCAAATCAAAAAATCACGTTGAAGTCTGTCCCTAAATTGATGTGCCCAAGAAAAGACTAATAAAGATTAATAAGTTCATAGTTAAAATCTAAGAATAAAAGCAGTACTTTTATTCTTAGATTGTAACTGTGAAACATTTGATTATTACCAAGCAGTAATTACTACAAAAAGGTTTATCACCAAGGATTTTTATAAACGTGCACAATAAGACTCACGGCAGAAAAGTTGCATATGGGCAGAAGTCCCTTCGTGTAAAACCGTGACTTACAAAATTTAGTATCGTAGTCATTGGCGTACCTTATGCTTATGAGGATGCAACCAGGACTGACGGAACTGAAAATCACAGACATCGAACCATCGTAAAGGTTTCAATGTACTGTTTATATCGAACCGTGATTCAGAGACTGGACAACAATTCCATTTAAGTACTAGCTGCCCGCGCCAGCGACCATTTTTAACGAGATGCTTTATTTGATTCCGCAAATAGCTCTTCCACTAACAGCACTGAATTTTTAATCTGTGCCGTTTATAAAACTGGATTTAAAAATGCTTTATTTTTACTTAGTCTCTTTCATATTTCTCGTGATCGTGATTTTTTACCTCCTTATAGCTTAAACTTATTTAAATTCTTATTGTTGTCTTCGCTGCTTGAAATCTCATGACGGCAGCATGAAAATGGCATGCCATTAAGTGATTTGTAAAAGCGGGACTGACACGCACATGTTTTATTACAAAGATTAACAAAATACACGACTAAAAATAAAAATTAAAAATATGTTTGTACTGCGACCACGAACAACTGGTCAAAAGAGAACATAGCTGTACAACGAAATTTCGCCATCAATGTCTAGAAACAGGAATTCATTCGTTTTATTACACAAAAACCCAACCCAAGTGAAACATCCACCTTATATAGACCAATACACTGAAATTTGAATCGTTTAACAAACAAAAGGCGACCTTTTCAGTAGCAATTACAGTTCTATTTGTATTGAAACGTTATCACGCTTGAGTCTTTTGTTATTGGACAAAGGCGTTCAGTGGCAAAATGTAAATAAAATGGCATGCATTAATTGCTAGGTTTTCACAGTTCGTTTATCGGTAGGGCAGTTTCTTTTTGTTCCGTTTTAATGAATGTGCCATTCTTATGATGGGATCTATGCGGTATTAGATTTGCATATTTACATTTAAGATTTCGCACAACTCTTTTGCGAAAAGCAGAGATTACATATTTCTATTTGCACGGCCCTTGTATACTCTTATGTAGTTTTGTTATTTGCAATAGAGATCATTTGTATTGTATTCGACTCTTTTAGTGTCAACTTGACGATACCTCCTACGAAATTCCCGATTTCGTCTAGACGGTACATTTAGTTA
The DNA here is from genome assembly GCF_032362555.1 of Amyelois transitella. Lineage (NCBI taxonomy): Eukaryota > Metazoa > Arthropoda > Insecta > Lepidoptera > Pyralidae > Amyelois > Amyelois transitella. The sequence goes on along the minus strand of NC_083519.1, from coordinate 5,429,145 downwards.
AGTCATTTACTTTGTATATTTGCTTTAATAACTTACTTTCATTAATTCTCTTAGCATGATTAAACCATTGAAGAATTAACTTTTTCTATGTTCATCGCTATTCTTTTATATTTTTCATTTATTTTATATGGCATGTTCATAACACAAATTCCTTATCAATGTTCCTTATCCTATAACTCACCATTGCTTTTTTTTCGCCACAAGAGTTCTCTATTTCTATCTATAATATAGTAATATATAATATAGTATATATAGTATAATATAGTATAATATAGTATATATTCTATATATATATATATATATATATATATATATATATAAGTATGCTAAAAATTTTATGTGTGTGCAGGGAAAAATCTGAAGAGGATTGGAAAAGTAAATAAAGCGTGAAATGTATGCAAACTTACTCTCGCAATATATTTTTATTTTTCAAAATATGATTCTTTTAACAATTTCATAGCTTTCTCGTCTCTTGTTGAAAGGGGATAATAACCCGACAGAAAATTTAAAAGCACGCCGTGCCATGGAAATTAAAGATATTCCAGAACAAACAGTCATTTTTTTTACTTATCTTTCAAATAATTGATAAACGATTAAACCAAAGACTGGATTTTTATTTACATTATAACAGAAAGTAGTAAACATCAAAAACATAGGATTTTAAAATAGAATTTAATTTTGTATCTAGATACTTATATCATTATTTTTATGGGAAAGACGGATAAATTGTGTCGGAAAATCTGATCAAGCAGATAGGCCATCTAATGGTGGAATTGAGATTCAGAGAATGAGAAGTGGTAAGTACATCGTTAAAAAGAAACCCAAGTTTATAAATAAGCCATTATTTTTTATATACTATGTTTATACTTAACACTATAATAACAAACAGTAGACAATATATGTATCTGTACAAGTCATGGTTCTGTACAAATGAATTTATTGTTAAAAACGCTTTTGTATTGCTCATTTTAAAGTAATCTTTGAGTATAAATTTATTTAATTCACCATCTTATTCATAGGTTGAATGCAAACAAAACCTTCTTTATAATATTTTAGTACTCCTTTTGTACTTTCTATATTTTGAGACGTCGTCGTCTCGTCCCTTTGTTCATCAGACAAGTCTTTATCGGATTTCGGAACTGTCTGGGTTTACCCTCCACCAGTTTGGATAAGAAATGAAAATATTTTTCACCAAATTGCTCGGAAGTACACACTTAATAAATTATTGTTTTGGTTGTACGTATGTGCACTTAGATAAAACTCGGGCGAACAAAGAAAACTTTAGAGTGTTATTGACTGTGTGATATTGTAGTGATACATGGTTCAACTAGAATCGTTCTTTTATGTTGATAAAAGATAATATAAACCCGTCTGTTATGAAAAAAATGTATATAACGGGATAATCTAAGCAAAAAGCGTGGGCTATGTTTATTTGTTACAATACATTATGCGAGTTCTTCTCCAGACGTTTATTGCCAATAAAATATCTAAAGTGGCCAGTATATTCTATTCCAGAATCTAAAACAATAGCGTCGTGAATTTGAAATGTAAAAAGAACCGTTGAAACGATTGAAATAATCCGATTCGATCTTGGAGACATTCGTTTCTTCGAATGCAATTTTCTCGGACTTTTCAAAGCATTTATAACAGTTCAAACTGGGCTATTGTGAGATTTCTAGCGGACGGTAATCGATTTAGCTGAAATTGTTCTCGAACCGCAAGACACAGGCAATCATTGCTATTGTTTACATTTATTTATAAATGCTCTGATTGTAAATTTCAACCAACGCTTCCCTTTATAAGGCGTAGCTAAGTAATACAATTCATAGCAAAAAAACAAAACTTGATCAAAATTGACTACCAATTCCACATTTAAGGGAGTCATTTATAGTCTGTGATGGGACAAAGTACTGCTAAGTATAACTTCTCGAATTAATTCTACTTCCATGTCAGCAGAAAGAACGCGTCAAATAAATAATTTTCCCTGTCATTATTTATATCATTAAACTATCCAGATATACTATGTAGTTATACGAGTTTTGTCAGTATTGGCTGTGTTTACTTCATATGGGATACAAACATAATATGTATTATTGCGTGGACACATAACCTGCCAATAAAACCATAAGTTGTTAATGTGAACGTGTGGCCGTGTGGTTCCCGGCACCAATACAAAAAAGAATAGGACCACTCCATCTCTTTCCCATGGGTGTCGTAAAAGGCGACTAAGGGATAGGCTTACAAACTTGGGATTCTTTTTTAGGCGACAGGCTAGCAATCTGTCACTACCTGAATCTCAATTCTATCATTAAGACAATTAGCTGAACGTGGCCTTTCAGTCTTTTCAAGACTGTTGGCTCTGTCTACCCCGTAAGGGGATATAGACGTGATGATATGTATGTATGTATGTATGTGAACGTGTCCTAAAATAGCTAAATGATCGTCCGATTGACAACCACGAGGGTTTTCCACTCTCAACGACAGTTGTTTCACTAGAAGCTGAATAATGAATGCCCTGGTCTGAACCAGCGCAATTTGTGCACCCTCCACTGTAACCAATGGCCAACACTGCTGGTCGCGTCATGTCAACATGAAATAAGGTCTGTTCCACATGGCGAGTGCAACATAAGTAATAATCGCCTACAATGGTCAGCACTGGCTAGTATTCCGAAAAGGCCATATTCAGATATATTTTCTTTTTACTGACCTATTTAAGACTCTTTTTTTATGTTGTTTGTTTACTATATAACTTCTTAGTAATCTTTACTTAGTAAACAATCTGATAAATGTTGTTAATAAGTGTAAGATTTGAAGATGAGTCATTACAAAAAGCAAGCTTAACGGTTTATAGGCAAACATTTAAAGACTTCAAATGACAAATAATTTATTATATTATAAATTTATTATTTCATGAATTTATTGTACAGACAAACCACATAGATTTTACTAACAACATCCAAAATCTAGCCCAATCAGAAAAAGGTCACTGCTTCTCTTGACCCGTCTGCGAATCGAATCCAGGACATTATAAGTCAGGTGTAAGGTCACTGAGCCACACACGTTTTTTTTTGGATGTACGTTTTCTCTTACGCGCTTTCACTGTAAATACGGCCTTATAGTTACGTAACGTCTATCGGGAATCGATGTCGGCGTGCCTTATAGTCTCGACGATCGCAGCTCTGGCAAACGAATAATTAATCGGTCAACCGCGTTCCACTTTCCTCAAAATTAGACTTCTCCATTTCGTGTCTCGGTGTTAATAAATATGTTCCCATCAACGGCTGTCGTTTGTATGATCCATTGGAAATTGCGGTTCTTTAAAAGTTAACTTTTGGTACTAAGAATAAATCATTAAGTAAAACTTTTAATCGATGAACTAATGGACTTACAGCCGAAAATATTTGGCGTAATAAGCTAAAACTCATCACGTCAGTTTTTTAAGCCTTATGGGAAGTTTTCCCACAATTCTCAAAATATGATTCACGAGAAGTGTAGACATAGATCAAAATTTTATTTCACATTTAGGTCATAGTTGTAATATTTGAAATAATAGTTCTATAGAAAGCAAAAGATTATAGACAAATATTGATTATGAAAAATAATTATCGCCTGTAAAATATTCATCTCCCAAATTGGAGATACAAACATATTATATATCAAATTGTCCATACGGTAAAAGTTGAGTGCAAAAGCTCCGATAAGTATTAAAAACTAGACAACGTTGTAATCCACTTTATGACGTAATTAGGAACACTGACACCTGTGTGAAGACTTATAAATGTGAGAAATGAGTTTTTTATTCGTAAGTAATGGGATTGTAAGCATGTGACATTTTGAAGTATTCAGTTTAATGACTTGTTAAGTATGATTCGATTCCCTGTTATTCATAAGAAGTATCACGCTCCAACTTTTGTTTAGTTTATGGTCATAGGTATATATTTATCATTCAGTCCTTATACGGTTTTTTTATCTAGGGATATGATTGGTTAGTTGAAAAACTACGTAAAAATAAATCAATTTTGATTTATTATGATACTCTTTGAATATGGATTTTCCTTTTTGATTCGGTTGACTCCGCCATTGTACGTTTTCTCCTAAATAAATGACTATTGATTTATATCAATAACTATTTTGTAATTTGTTATATTTCTTTGTATGTGCAATAAAGAGTTTACAAACATACAAATAAATAATGAGTTTACTAAAGGAAAGAATAGTGTACTGTTTTTGAATAATAAAACATGCCTACTTATTACTCTCTACAAATATTGACAATCATATATTAAAATATGAAAATCATTTTTCCAACTAAACATTTTTTGTTGGGGAAAAAAATATTTACACAAAAGTAACGAACAATACCAAAATAAAATGGTACGATATGACTAAAACAACTAATTTACCTGTGACATCTGATCCCGAGTAGCACAGGCCTAAAACAGAATTCAAAGATACTTTGTATAATGTGATAGCAATCGATATCTAATTCTGTTTCATCTACAAAAGCATTGCCATGCATAAGCGAAATGTGAAGCAATACCTTTACTTGAATTGTTCAGGAATAAAGAATAGGACTAGGTCATCTTTTTAATAGACGTATTAGGTGGCGGTCACACTGAAAATTTTCTAATGATTAGTATCAAGCTGGTGACCGGTGACGGGTGAAACATGTTTATGGTCACTTTATAGTACATATTTAAGCTAATCATATTACTCACAGTGGATCATAAAGAAAAAATGTGCCATTTTTATTTAGTAGACGAAAGGCAGTATATTTTTCTATGTAGCCCACTGTAAAGACTTTCGTTGATCTCAAGATATGAATCCAATAACAGAAAATGCAATTGAAAACATGCTGGGAGGTGAAGAAGACATAAATTCAAACGTGCTAAGCGTGTTTGTGAAAATTATTAATACTTATTAAATGAAAACATTCCCGTTCGCAAACAAATCTTCTATTGCAAACATTTTCAATGCTTCTATTAAGCTATTGTGTACATTGGCAACTACAAGCAGAATCAAATAATTCCAAGCTCATGCTAAAGTATTTCTAAAATGCAAATTCGACGTTGAACGGAGGCAAAATTGAAATCTCTATTGACTTAATTTATAAGTTAATATTGTCCGACTTTGAAAGTTTTCGTCTCCTTGATGATAATTTTGATTAGGACATTAAACTGATCTCGTTTTTGCGATACATGATACGTTGGATTGGTACTTATTTGCTGAAAGCCAATAATTATTTAATGTAATGTAGTGTACAATAATAGGAATTCGGTGAATTGAGAGAGGTGATCCACCAAAAGTGACAGAATATATATATGAAAGGAGAGTGAAAAAAATGAAAACTTTCATGATTTATCGCAGACACATTTTAATAATTGTGGAGGTGTAACCGGATGTAGATTACAGTGATCGTGACAGATTTCACGCTTTATCTTATTAACCAAAGATCTATATATAATAGTATCAGGTTCTGTTCTCATTATTCTCATTATTATACTGTTCACTCATTATTATACTTATTATACTGTTCTCATTATTTAAAATAAGTATTATACTCCTATTCTGTACATAAGTTTAATATTGTTTTAAGTGTATTTTTGAGATGAATGAGCAACCTTGACTTTTATGTGGCTTGATTAGTTTTAATAGAGCCGATTTCTAAATCTACAAAATAAACCGTTCTACTCGATAAATATCTCTCAGACACTATGATATTTTTGATTAGCCTCATCCAGTTTCTCCCCTGGAACATTTCGAACTATTTCATCATAGATCCGCCACATCACCCTCGTTATTGCGTCGGGGGTTAAAAAACTGAAAGGCTAGTTGGAGCGTAATAAAGTAATAAGTCAAAGCCATTTCAAACACTATTTGCAGTGAGAGCGCGTCGTTACCGAAGTCCACAACGCTTTTATAGTATTTTTTTTCCTGTTTTTTATGTCTATACTAAAACAACAATCGTGTATGAAGTTTTACGGCTATGGTTCCATTAGCTGGTAATTTTTAAGATCTAGGTATAACGATCCACATCTTCAGAAAGGATGCTGAATATACATAGATATATATGTATAGGTATTGACCAGCTGTGTTTTTTTAATTGAAACTGTATTTGCATGCATAAGAAGCTGAAGTTTAGATTGAATATAGGTATTTAAAAAAATTACAGTGTCACACAATCTAAGCTATTTTCAAATAATGTGTTTTTATATCAGTTACATAATAACAGTAATATTTTACAATTACAAGTGCTATTTAACTTCTATTTATTAGAGTAATGAATTAATTTACGTTAATGCGTCAAATGAAATATAATAGAAATATAACTTACACAAAAAATTTTTTGAATCGGTTAACACTATTAAGTGGCTGCTTGTTTAGGTTATTAAACACCTGACCAACTGCATCAGAACTTTGCAAAACCACACATACTATAAATTAGGTCACGTCAGTGCAGCATATCGATTATAAGATGAAATTCGAGAGAAAAGTTTAAGCATTAAAATCGAATGCCTCAGGAAAGTCCCGATTCCATTCAGAACAATATGAAAAGTTGGAATTTTAACGTTTGACGCTAAGTGTTCCTGCACCAGCGCATACTTGGCTTTTTGCCAGGCGACCAAGCTCACAATGAGAACAGATTTTTGGATTGTCCATACTCACGTACATTTTGTTGGATTTAGTACTTAGTTATATCGTCTAGACGTCTATGTGGTCGCACGTTTCTTGGTTTCCATTCGTAATGGCTTCGGGGTAATGCTAATATAAATTTTGAATTTATTTTCTCTGACTTTTAATCATTTAACCTTGAAGTGAACAATATTTAGTTTAAAATGCTGCTGCTTATTTGAAATATTTCATTTCGAATTATATTGTATATCAGACAGTACCATAAAAATGTTTGCAGATTAAAAACTATTGTAGAAAAAAACCCACTCAGAGAGATGGGCTAGTCTCTATATTTAGTTTTGGTTTTTCGGAAATGCGGCAATTTAGGTTCGTATTTGATTTTTTTTGTTTTGTAGAGATCTCTAACCTCCAGTTATTTCAAATGAAAATAACATTTCCTACTAACTTCGTACTATACAGTAAGACTTTAACAGCGTACATGCTTCAAATACTCGTACATTGCAATTTTATTTCAAAGAACGTTAAAAAGATACACATACATTTATTAGATCATTTCGTATTTGTCATAACACTTCAGCTGTTTGTTGTCGTAATAAATTTATTTATTGCTCCTTGTCTTAGAAATTTACTAGCATTATAACGACATTTTATGTGTGTTATAAGAATTTTATTCGCTTGAAAAAAAGCAGGTATGTAGGTATGCAGATATTAATACAAATTGGTACTGTTTTCGTTTTAATGGTCCATGCCTTACAATGTTTGATTTTATTTAGATTTTATATTTTAAGACGAAAGTTCGCAAACGTTCAGCAACAAATTCAGTCATTTACTAAAAAAAATTACATCTTTACTTGCATTATTTCTAATTTGTAAGATAATATACTGGTCTTACTTTAACGAACAATCTTTACACCAAATTAGTTTATCTACCGAAAATCGGTTCTATTTTCCCATTTTGCAGTCTGTATAGACCGCGGCAGTAAGTCATAAGTACCAAACCATATCAATGTCACCTCTCTTAACCACAGAGTGACCACAAGCGTCAACGTTGTGACTTATGTTACAAACCGAAGAGCCACTACAATATCATAATTTCAATAATTTGGTGAAGATTTCACTTCACTACACGTGGTTATTATTACTGCAATAGATTTGAAAATAATATAATTCATAAAATACACTCATTACACTTTGTGCAGCCAGCAGCAAATTTTCGGCCACAACCAAGGAGAAGATTTCCCTTAAACTTGGTTCAAAATACCTACCTCGTTATTACAAGCAATAATAATAAGTTTTGATTGATATAATTAAAATCTATCTCGCCACAAATTCCGCATAGTTAAACAAATAATAGGGCAAGTACCTTCAGAAACAAATAATCTGAACTGAACCGGAAAATATTTGGTACTTTCGAATCATTGCACTTTCAGAACGGCGTCACAAATCGGTTTATAAGCCCTGCTTCGACATTTTAGAAAATCTCTTCAGTGAAATCAATTTTCTAATTGTCATTTTAAATGGCCGGACTCACATTACAGACATCGTTGTGGCGAAATGCCAAAACCTCTTTCATTATTTGTCATGGCTCTCGAAGATATGTTAGTTCTCTAAGTTTTCACTGGCAGCCAACCGTACATTACGAGAATCTTCAAAAATAACTAGAACCTTTTCGGCTATTCTGTAAATTTGGCAGACATTTGACAGTGGCATTTTCTAAGCCACATTTCATATTTGTTTTAAAAAGTCTAAAACTGACGAGCTAGCATTAGAAAATTGGTGAAGGCGGAGGAAGCTAAAGAAGGGAATGATTATTCAAAATTAAGTTCAGACAGCTTAATCAAAAGTATCATCTGCTTCAATTTTTCTAAAAACATTTAATTATATTTTGCTCTCTCTGTTAGTTTAACTAAACCATACAACACATAACACTCCACAAACATAATTCATAAATCTACGGGCCAATCCTTATGAAACCCGAGATTGGCTGAGCCCGCATTTCCATTAACAAGTTATTGCCGACTCCTGCTGCGCAAAGTCAAACGTTTGTGATTTCTTCCTACAAAAAGAAAGTTGATAGCAATAATGTTCTCATTATTCTTTATGCTTTCATTTTCTCTATCATTGGATTTGTTTGCTTTTATTTTGATATGGGCAATAACAATATTTTTTGCTCGTTCATCTATTTTTCGTGGAAGTCGTAAGAGGTAACTAACATTTTCAGAATGCATTGTTGATTCTGGATATAACAAATGCTAGGTAGATTAATGAAGTTTCTATAGGATTTATTATACATGGTTGTTGTTGGTTGACTGAGCTAATAGGCTAGACTCGAAGGTCACGGTCAATGTTTATCAGGGTGGCTCAATGATGGAATGGAGATTCTGATAGAGATAGATGGTGAGCTTACTATCAACTTAAAGCAGACTTCCAAGTTAATAATATTTTGTCTGATATTATTATATTTCAATATCTGAAGATCAATCACAAGCCATATAAGTTGTTAAAATAATTCACGAATCCTTATTTATATTAATATTTGTATTAAAAAAGAAATAGAAATTGAATATAAATTTAGGTAACAATCTAAAAAAGTGGTACTGCATCCGTAAGTAATATTATTAATGCTAATTTTATTCAAAGGAAGCTATCTATGCAAAGACGGAAAAATTGCTAAATCTTTCGCAAAGGCCTAAATACCCGTGACTTATTTCGGTTTATGAGCTTAATGTCTAATTAAGTCTAGAAAAATTGCGGAGGCCTGCGATGTGGCTTGTCCATAATTCAACCTTAACTTGGAAGCTTATTTTTTAATTGCGTTGTTTCCGTGTTTCAGATTTATGTTTAACGTAGTCAGAAAATTCCATTCAGTGACCTGATGATGTTTAAAGTAAAGAATAACATAAGATCTTATTTTAATCTGTGAGACGATTCCTTGAAAATGTATATTTTTCTTCCACTTACTTCGTTAGGCTTTGAAAAAAGTAAGGCGATAAGTTTTTAGACACTTTAGATCATTTAATTTAAGTTTCTTATATTGTACAGTGTTGCATGTATATCGTCATACATATTTCAAACAATTTGAATTTTAAGAAAAAGAAATGACAGTAAACTTTAAAATCTCAGGAAATAGCGCCTAACAAATACAGCAATAAAACAATTCGCAATTCATTTAATGACTTCGTAATCGTTAGTAGTATGAGACACGACTCGAGAAAGAAAGTGCTGAGATAAATTAATGGCCTGAAGGAAAGTCGCTTTAATTACTTTTAGTTCGGGTTAGTTTGAAAGATCGTGCATCAAATTTGTTTTTAGGGAAGTAAATGTGCAACTATTTAATGTTAATCTTATTAATTCTCATACGCATAAACTTACTGTCACTTACTTTTACGCCTACATCGAGATAGTTGAGTATACTACTCTGTCAAGAAAGTAGCAGGAAAAGATCAATAATACACAAACTGTTTGTTATTCATCCAAATTTATTTTATCACCTTCAAAATATGCTCCTTTAGAAACGATACACTTACGCCAACGAATAATCCAATCATCAAAACATTTTTTAAACGCTGTTCCCGGAATTGAGGTCAGTTCTCGCCGCGAATTCTCTTTTATGTCTTCTACCGATTGAAAACGGGTGCCACGAAGTGGTAATTTGAGTTTAGGAAAAAGAAAAAAGTCGGCTGGAGCCATATCTGGTGAATATGGTGGTTGCTCGATGGTATTTGTTGAGTGTTTGGTTAAAAATTCGTTCACAATGATGGCCTTGTGCGAAGGTGCATTATCATGGTGCAAAATCCAAGAATTTTCTTTCCACAAATCTGGCCTTTTTCGTCGGATTTGCTCTCTTAAACGCCGCATAACACTCAAATAATATTCCTTATTTACCGTTTGACCTTCCGGCAAGAATTCCGAGTGCACAACACCGCGATAGTCAAAGAAAACAGTCAACATGACTTTGACTTTTGAACGACTTTGGCGTGGTTTTTTCGGTTTCGGTTCAGTTGGAAGGCGCCACTCCGAAGCTTGTTGACTAGTTTGCATGTCAAACTCGTAAACCCGCGTCTCGTCACCAGTAACAATGCGTTTCATGAATGTTGGGTCGGAATTGACTCGTTCTAGCATGTCCTCAGCGACTCTCATGCGATTGAGTTTTTGAAAAAAATTCAGGTCTTTTGGGACTAGCCGAGCGGCAACATGTTTCATACCCAAATTATTAGTTAAAATGGTACGGATCGACTCGTGAGATACAGAAAGTTCGGTGGCTATCTCTCTCAAAGTTGAATGAGGATTTTCAGTCACTATTTCCTTCACTTTTGCGATGTTAACTTCAGTTGCAGACGTTGATGGCCTACCAGAGCGAGGCAAATCTTCCATCACATCTCGACCGCTTTTGAACGCTTTGTACCACTCATAAGCACGAGTTTTTGATAAAGTCGATTCACCGTAAGCCTTCTGTAACATTTTCAGTGACTCCGAACACGATATTCCATTGGCAATGCAAAATTTAAGACAAACTCTTTGTTCGATGTTTTTATCCATTATGAAATTAGCAATACACACTAGATATGATATAACTAAAAATAGCACTGTATTTAATGTAAACAACAGATGCAACTCAAACTCCGCGCCAAAATGGAAAACAGTTGTGCCAATCTAACAACAACAAAAAAAACAAAAATTTGAATTTGGAACCATAAATAAATAATCCATTCCCGATACTTTTCTGACTGAATGTATGACGGGATTGATAAAGAGGCGATATGTGTTTATTGTAAAATTTGAAAAAAAATATTTACTCAATGGTTGACTTTTTTTCTTTTAAAATAAGAAGTAAAACTATAAAATACTAGCCTACTTTTACCTACGCTACGCCTAGCTACGGCCGCTCGAATTTAGTGCCACCTACAAATAATACAGGTTTTTCGGAAATCACGCGGGAACTTTAATTTTTACCGGGAGGAAAGTATAAAGATATGTATTTCATTTCACTCATAATTTTTCTAAACTTATCTTTAAATAAACTTTAAAATCTATGCACGAGTAAATTGTTAATTGATATAGTTAAATTGGATAAACTTCAAAGGTAATCCGACCTTTATAGTAATAGTTTAATTTGATTTAAATACAGACCATGAAATCCTCAATCTAAACATTTGAATTTGTTCATCATTATTAATTGAGTTTTATTTAAAGGAAATATTTGATGATTAATTCTCTTTATTTTCAGGCTTAATTTTGTAAATCGAGGAATTTTGCGGTCTCAGTCTAGCCAAAGGTCAGCTAAGTAGGATGAATATCTGTGTTTTGAACCTTTTTTATAACTTTCGAAATTTAAAATTTGGCATGTATGTAGTAAGATTATTTTTTATTTATTGCATTTGCTACTGCAAAAAAAACATGTAAAAAAGGCGGACTTAATGAGGTTTGGCATTCTCTACCAGTCAACCGGCTGACCAAACAGAAAAACTAAATTATGTAGTCTAAACATAAATTCAGAGAGTATTTCCCGAATCAAAACCAGAACAAAAAAAAAATTAGAAAAAAAGATTTTTTTCGGTTTTTTTTGACGCTAGCGGCAGTCCCGTGCATTTAGCTGCCTTGCTGTAATGTAAACGGTGAACATTTTTATATACCAGTACCAGTCTTATAATAATCTATTACCCAACATATGTTCATTATTCGAGCAGCTGCCAGCAAGATTGATTGTTTCATATTAACTAACTACAGCCTATAGTTCTGCTTTCGTGAAAAGTTAAGGATTTGGTGTTCACATTAGCTGATATGATGATCATAATGTTTCTTGCTGCGTTTGATCTCTCAAGTTATTATCTGTCTTACGATAAGCCCGGTCTTGTCCACACTTCTCTGGTGAGGAATCAAAGATGCGCCTAAGACGATCCTGAAGTGGGTAGGTCTGATCTATACTCGAACCGACTTCCATCTGATGTCCGTAATCTTATCAGGGTAACCTAACTCTTAGTGAATCATGATAATAAATCCAGTCGCTGAGATGTACAGGTAGGTTTCTTCACTATTTTTCTTACTTTTAGACACCATTTTATAATCAAAATATGTAGGCCAAAAGTTTTTATAATGTAAAAACAAAAAAATTTGCAAATGATTATCACTTAAAATGATTGTATTATTAAAACTAGGGTACATACAGCTGAACGTGGCCTTCTTATCTTTTTAAGAATGTTGGCTCTGTCTACCCCGTGAGGAATAAAGACGTAATCATTATGTATTTACGTGGGTAATATGAATGCTTGGTAAGTTCTATTAGCAAATGGCAACGCATACCTATAACTCTCTAAATAGCATCAGCGTTAGTGCTTTTCGTCGCAAATCGTTACCGCTACTAATTGAGAAGTTTATTTGAAGCACTTACTGCAGTAATTCAATGGCAAATTTTCAAGTATATTATAAAACTAAAATTATTATAATAGAGCGTATTGTTTAATATATTTACACGTTTGGTGATGTTTTCGAAAATATTTTGTGCATCAGTTTTAACTGCTTTATCTTATTTTAATTGTTATTTTGATGTAGATATGTATATAAATAGTGTTAACGAGGCTACATTTATTTTTCATTTTCGGTTTGAAGTTTTTCATAAAATTATTTATAGGTGAACAGATAAACTAAAAAGAGAAATAAAAAGATTTACAAGAGAGAATTAAAACGAAAAACTAAACGGTCTAACTACTATTTGGCATCAGAAAACCGTACATTAATGTGACCAGCCTTGCCTTAATTACACCACGCTACACCCATTTAAATTACATTCGTACAAAAAATTGCTAATTCTTTCTTTGTAATTACATTAACAGGAAATTATAAATTGCCTCTATTTTGGGGTAATTTCGCATAGCAACCCGTAAATATTTATCCCCAGGGACTTACATCTTAAACAAGTCGAAATTAATTTACATAGAAACAAAGTATACAAGATACTAGCTTTCCGCCCGCGGCTTCGCCCACGTGTAATTCGGTTATATATAGCGTTTTTTAATGATCTCGACAGGGCTTTTTCTTCCACAGGCTGAAATCTTGTTACAACTGGAATTAAATATAGCCTGTGTTACTCAGGGATGATGTAGCTTTCTAATGGTGAATGTTTGAAATCGATTCAGTAGTTTCGGAGTTTATCGATTACATGTGTAAACAAACAAACATATAAAAAAATAGATTGTTCCTCTTTATAATATTAGTATACATACAAATCTATATAGAAAAAGTAAAGCGAGACAAAATCATCGTCTCAAAAGAAAAAACAAAACAGGATTTATAGGACGAAGAGGCCTTACAGGATTTCCTTGTAAACAATATTTTTAGTTTTTTTATTATTTACCAGTATGAACAGGTTAGAGGGAGAGCTGACACGCGAGCAAGCAACATACAGTTGTCCATGAGAGAAACAATCTTCTCTTAAATCAACACCAGCGACTTTAAAAGTTTGCCTGATTCTTTTTTTGTTCGGTAGAGTATACTTTCAAGTTGGTCCCGTTGTTACCTAGTCAGGATCTGATGATGGTATTCCAGGGAAATCAAGGGCAAACCTCAAATTTACAGGCAATTACGTTTTTGACAATTTCATAGATCTGTTTAAGTATTTGCGTCTGATAGTCATCATCCCATGTGAATGAGCTGATGATGGAAGGTACAACTCCTCAACGGTTAGGAGTTGAAAGAAAATTCTTACGAAGTTATACGTACATGTGAGGCTATTAGGTTGACCTGATAATAAAAAGTAAATCTCATTAACGTTAAGAATTTAGGTGAAAATGGATGCGGACAAATTTCGTAGCTGTTTGTATGGGTAGTGTTAACACAAAATAGGGATTTAAAGGCGTGATGTTATTAATGTTATGCATGTATGTACATAATTATGTATGTTATTATGTATGTTAAAGAGACGACTGAAAGTTGTCATACAAAGTCTTTTTTTTTAAGGATGGGAAATCATCAAATGATCTCTCCCGCTCTGGGTGGAACGGAAGGGAGTGTCAGACTTTTACTGACTAAAACCCACCTCGTTCCTTCAGTTGCCCTTTGCGTTCCGGGGCCACGGTATCTCGTTAGAACTTTCCCGCAGCCCCGGCTCAGTTTATCCCGTTTCCCCCCCCTTGGGGGTTGACATTTCAAAAATCCCTTCTTAGTGCTAACTTATGTTACTAAAGGAACCTCTGTTCAAAATCTCAGACTCCTATACCGAGCGGTTTCGGCTGTGCGTTAATAAATCAGTCACCCAATCGCACCCCCTAAATCACGATTGGAGGGTAGTTTGAAAAAACTTATAATGTCAAACATATTTACTTGCCTATGTACGTGTTCATGCCAAGTTTCAAGTTTATAAACCCAAGGAATAAGATTTTTCATAGAAACGTTTTTACCCCTTTTCCCCCCCTTGGGGGTTGAATTTCCAAAAATCCTTTCTTAGTGCTCCCCTACATATCCCAAGGAATCTACATTCCAAATTTCAGCTGTCTACGACCAGTAGTTTCGACTGTGCGTTGTCTGTCAGTCAGTCACTCAGTAACGGAAGAGTTGAACATGAACATGAACATTGGTACCACACCCAGCCAAGCAAAGCCTGACCCAGTCTAGCTGGATACACCAGGGGGCACAGATTTTATAGGGAGTGACACGCTCAGGGATGGGAGAGGAAGGCCGACCAGCCGCAACCAGTCGACCACAATCGACCGACTATACAGCCTATAGCCAATATAGGAATTGAGGAAGACGGGTATTGCGACGGAGGAGAGCGTTGATGTGTTGCGTGTTTCCTTATTCCTTGTTTTCTAATTCTTGTTTTAACGGTTCGTTATCAGTTTTATTTATTTCGTAGGAATCTCGTGCTGCTGTGATGATTTTTGTTATTAGTCGTGATGTCTGCCCATTCTAACGCATTTGTAGTGTAGGATTTCATTAGGCCTTCGTTATTATGTAGGAATTTTATCCCCGTTTCGATGGTTTTTGTGGTTGGTCGGTCGGCTGTTTCAGATCTTTATTCTTGTCATCCAAATTTGCCTTCAACCTGTGGCTTTCTCTCAAGTTGGCCGCGTTGTTTCCAATGTGAGTACTTCCAGTTTGAGATATTGATGTCACACGTTTCGTTTGTAGTGTTGTTTCTAAAGTGTCGTGTTTCTTGTACACTTCCAGTTGCAGCATTAGCCCCAATGCGTCGTGTTTCTCCAGTTCATAGCATAGATTCCGATTTTATTTATTCTAGTTCGCCGCTGTATTTTTCCAGATCTCATTTTCGCCTCCTATGCCCGTGTTTCATCAGGTTCTGAGTATTGATTCTATACGTCGTGATATCTCTAATTAGCAGCGTTTATTCCTATACGTCGAGTTGGATGATGATGATTACCATCAGTTCGCAGCATTAATTCCTACACATAGTGTTTTCTCGGATTCAAACCTTTGATTCCAATACGTTGTGTTTTCTCAGGTTTGCAGCGTAGATTCCAATATGACCTCTATCAGTTCGCAGCATTAATTCCAATACGTCATGTTTTCTCTAATTCGTAGTCTTGATTCCAATACGCCCTGTTCTCTCAGGTTCGCAGCATTAATTTCAATACATCATGTTTTCTTTTTCTTTCCAATACATCATGTTCGCAGCATTAATTCCAACACATCATGTTTTCTCTAATTCGTAGTCTTGATTCCAATACGTCGTGTTCTCTCAGGTTCGCAGCATTGATTGCAATATGACCTCTATCAGTTTGCAGCATTAATTCCAATCCATCATGTTTTCTTAAATTCGTAGTCTTGAATCCAATACGTCATGTTGTCTCAGGTTCACGGCATTGATTCCAATATGACCTCTATCAGTTCGCAGCATTAATTCCAATCCATCATGTTTTCTTAAATTCGTAGTTTTGATTCCAATACGTCATGTTGTCTCAGGTTCACGGCATTGATTCCAATATGAACTCTATTAGTTCGCAGCATTAATTCCAATACATCATGTTTTCTCTAATTCGTAGTCTTGATTCCAATATGTCGTGTTCTCTCAGGTTCGCAGCATTGATTCCAATATGGCCTCTATCAGTTCACGGCATTAATTCCGATGTGACCTCTATCAGTTCGCAGTATTGATTGCAATATGACCTCTATCAGTTCGCAGCATTAATCGGTATGTGACCTCTATCAGTGCGCAGCATTAATTCCAGTCCATCAAGTTTTCTCAAATTCGTAGTCTTGATTCCAATACGTCATGTTGTCTCAGGTTCGCAGCATTGATTCCAATATGACATCTATCAGTTCGCAGCATTAATTCCAATACATCATGTTTTCTCGAATTCACAGCCTTGATTCAATACGTCGTGTTGTCTCAAATTCGCGGCATTGATTTTAATAAGTCATGTTTTTTGAAGTTCGTAGCATTAGTTCCAATATGTCGATTTATTTCCTCCAGCTTGACTGACTGACTTGACAGCTGACTTCTCCAGTTCTTAGTTTTATTTAGCACTCAACTTTGATTCTAATATATCGTATTTTTTCCAGATCCCAGCATTGATTTTATTGCCTGAGATCCACGTGGTTTGGCAGCTTGCTCTGCCAATTAATGTATTTAATCTAAGTTGTTCCATCGTCATAAGGTTTGTTAGAATTTCTCCCGTGGTATTTTTGTGTTTGAAGTGGAGGTTTTCCTCTATGCTCTTTATGGTGCGTTGTTTTCTAGTGTCTTGGTTTACGGCATGTGCGTTGAAATCACCTAGAATTATCAGGTTGGAGTTGTTTGGCTGTGCTCTTATGAGTTTTCGGCTTCGTATGAGGTCGTTAGTTGCTGCGGATGTTGAGTTTGATCAATGTTTTGTGATCACGAGTAGATTAGTTTTGCTTCCGACGTTGATTAATGCTGCCATGTTGTTAATGTTGGATTTCATTCAGTCAGTCGATATATTGTAGTTTTTCTTTGTCAGGATGACTAGCCCTCGGGTACTGTTTTTGCCGCTCGAAATCCAGTTGTAGTTTTTAGATTCATAGGTGCCGGATTTTAGGTGCGTTTCTTGAAGGCAGGCTATAGGCATTGCTTTGTCTTCCAGTGTTTGGTCGATGTCCAATTTCTTAGTTAGGGTTGCAGCGCCTCTTACATTCCATGTTGCTATGTTGAGGTTATTATCGATCTGGTCGTGGTTTAGTAGGGCCTGGGGCGAATTAGCTGTCTGGGCGGCGTCCATCGGCGTGTGATCGTTAGAGCTTGGTGTGTCTTGAGTTATGATTGGGCCCATTGCGCCCATATGGTGTTCGAAACAATCGTAGTGGTTTTCTTTGAAGATTAAACCTATGCAACCGTCCGTTGGAGGCATTTCGGGGTGGATTCTGCTATTTCTTTTAAGAGGGTGCCGAGAAATACTTTGACGTGGATGATGTCGTATTCGGCGGCCGCTATTAGAATGTCGATTCCGCCTCATACGCCTTCCGTGAATTGGGATTTTATGTATTTCTTGATTTGTGTTTCTAAATCTGAAATATCTGTTCAGGTGGCTGCTAATGGTTCAGGTTGCTTATAATTTCTTGGCGTATGTTTTTGTCGTGTTAGTTTTCTTCCGTATATTTGCAAGGTCTCGACGAATCGCACGGTGATCGAATGTTAGGCCTAATAAGTCATTTATTTGGTGAGCTTTGCTTTTGAGTGAGTGCTCTGTATATGCAGTTGCCATCTCGCATTATTTCCTTTATCGATATGATTTTTGTGTTTGTTCTTGCAATGTATTTTTAGCTGTAAAAAGAACTTAATATCTAGAATGGCTGTGGAGAGAATGGTTTATTATTAAGTATTATAATGATTTATGGTTTAGTATGTGTATTTGCAGGGTTTTGTTGTTTAGGTTGGTAATTTGTTTTGGCCAGATGTGCGTTCTTTGGCTTTTATTGTCGGATTCATTGAAATTGTTGTTTCTTTAGGGTCCCTCTTTTTATTATTTCTTTTTAAAATTTTTGTTTATTGCTCAATGCTCGCACGTGTTGGGCATTGACTTTCGAGAAAGTTTTGTAGGAGGATTATTTTATTATTTTACGCCGTCATTGACGCCGATGGTTTTATTTATTACGGATGGCCCTGTTTAGGATTTTTCTCTTTTTTAGAGCTTTTGTGTATTCTGAAGATAGAATAATTGTTACATGGACAAGGTTTATTAAGTCTGGTGATTGAGGTTCCTTAATTTTGTTAACATATATTAATTACTTACATAAGCTGGTTCTTATGGTTTTATATGGTTTGGGATATTAATTGGCTTTGAGATGTTTGACCTTTTTTGATAATAATAGCGGGAGCTACGATACTGGGGTGTTAGTGGTTGTTAAAGAAAACCAAAGTTTATTTAATGATGTTATTTGTTGGTATAGTCAAAAATGTAGTTGGGGTTGTTATTGGATTGATATCGATGTGTTTTAAATGTTTGAAGTTTCTTAGGCCCTATTGTGTTGTTTACTTGATTTGTGTCATTTAACTTTTACACAGAATTGGGCTTGCAATAGATTGTTGACAAATTGTTAGCAGAATTGATATTTACTTTTAATTTTATTAGTTATAAATAATTGAATGTAGGGACTGTTCTGTTTGGGTTAAAATGACGTATTCTTATCATAGTTTTCTTTCTTGGGAGCTCTGGTACCGCAGGTGTTAAAGTATATAGAAACGATCTCACCGGGTTTTCTGCAGCACGAGCACATATAAATATCGCAATTGTTGCGCTGCACCAACACAAAACACTTGAAAACACGACACAATTTGCACTATGTATGGTTTAAGGAATCTAAAACTAAAAAAGTCTCTTAATTTCGCGACTAAACTTATTGTATGAGGCTCGGCCCGGGTGACGTTTAGGCGGTGCGAGTGGTCAACAGATGTGATTGGATCTATTGTGTTCGGCACGACCGTCTTCGTCCGATGTCCAAACGAGACTCCCACTCAGTAACGGAAGAGTTTTATATATATAGATTAAATCCCTCTCATTTTTAGTTACTTTTGTTAACCTCAGTTATACATAATTTTAAAGCGATTTTTTAAAAACAAATTTACAAATATGCACACAATGACGTATCTTTCCCCTATGAGTAGGCAGAGTCTATTATCCCCTTGCCATGTAGAGACAATGGTAAACGGATACAAATACTATCTTTATAATACTTAAGTTTAATGAATTTTCAAAGCTTAATATTTCCTTTATTACTATTAAAGTATAGCAATAAAATTCAAATAATGACAGGTTGCTAGCCCGACATCTAAATGAAGAATCCCAAGTTTATTAGCCTTTTTCTTTATCGTATATGTAGTCATTTCTATTATTTCATACTCTGTGGTTCCCCAACACTCATGAGGTCTCATATTAACCGCAAATCCTAAAAGCCTTTCCGGGACAACTGTGAGATTATTTCATCATAAATTGTTAAGGCCCTTTACTCAAGGGACTAATACTTAACATGCCTTGACTGCTTTCTGTTAAGGTTATAGGAAAAATATACCCATATTAGATAAATTTCAATCTATAGAATAACATTTATGTGATGGTCGACAAAATAAGAGCGTTTGAGAGACAAGAAAAACATCGTTATCATTCTCTGCTCAGAAAGCTTGATTTAAAATCTTTTCTAAAACAAATTTTTCACCTGGCATTTGTACTGGTTGCTCTTTTTGTAGAAGGGCACAGGATGCCTAACCAGTGACCACAATCCAGGAGTGGACAAATCAGGTTTAACATTAAGGGGAGTCCGATATGAGCGACCCTTTTAACAAAACCAACCCAGTTCTTTAAGTGGGTAATACACTAGGTGCAAATGCTAATTCAACCTAAGTCGCATTATACCACATTAACACAAAATGGAATAATCTTTTCATAATACTATGTGCATATTGTATAATACTATAAGGTGGATATTGTATCAGTTTAATAATACTATAGCGATAAAAAATATTTTAACAAATAATTATTCAGCACTTAGAAGTCCTACAAAATAATTTTATCCGATTTTCAAATAAACTGGGAATGCGACCAGGAAATACACAAAAAATAATAAAAAGAGATAATCATAAAGAGCTTTTCTTTTAACTCGTGTTCAGCTTTAAACTTGAAGATAATCTTACTAAAACATTGGATATTTTATTTTCCGCCTGAAAAAAATAAAACGCCATTATGCAGAATATAAAGCGTTTAACTTGGCTACTTTTGATTAGTTGAGTGGAATCTAAAGTATTGTAGAGAAGTGTAATGAACATACCTTTTTGGAAAAATACAAAAAGATTGATATGTAATAATGAAATTAAAATTTAAAGATAGGTCCGCCATTGTACATACTTTTAAACTGGAACTTACTTATAATGTTTATCTTGTTTTTTCTACGTGCCATAAAGAATTTACAAATAACCAACAAACTAACAAGCTTACTATATCGCCACCATATATTTTGCATACATATTGCTATCATAGTGCTTAGGAATAGATTTCCTAATTATTATTTTTGGTTTAAAATAGATCCAATATGTGTAACACACATGTCATATTGGACACATTAAGTTTTCGCTGATGGGCAGGAAATTGTGTAACACACACCTTAAAAAATCCTATGATATATCTACCTAACACCTTAAGATTTTAAGGGCTTTCAAAGGGATAAAATCATTTCTTAAAATATCTATCTCAATATTGCACGAGTACCAAAAATAACGTGTCTCTACCCTTTGTTTGTTCTCAAAGCTTGAGAATGATCGAAAGGCTCTTTTGGACGTGTTTTAGTAAGGTGTTTACCAAGGGATAAGGTCTCTCACCACATCCTATCAAAGTAACAAACGAGACATCTACCATAAAATAAATCATCAATTTAATTATACGTTTCTCTCTGCTGCTGTAGCTATATAAGAGAAAACTTTAGCAAATTTATCATATAACAATTATCCGTTTGCCTCCCAGCTAAGTCAATTACACACATAATGTACTGCTAAAACTACTCGGGGTAGGAAGTTATAATTCGGCATGTAACGAATCAGGAACTACATGCCAAATTTCAGCTTGCGTAAAAATTACCAAATCACCACACACAATAAAGCTTTTAAAGGTCACGATGGCAGAACTATTACCAAAATCAATTGATAAATAAAGTATCTTAATTTATGTTTGGTTATTAAAACCTCGTTTGTAAGTTTTTCAAATAATAGTTTATGTATTTAATCTTTATTATACAAAATACAAATGTATAGCACGATTCGCGGACTTAATGCAAGAAGTTAAAACTTTATGCAAGAATCTACCAGTCAACCATTAGGTCTGACAGAGAACTTTATGTGGGGTCAAACTGAATAAATATATAATATATATATATATATATACTAAATAAATGTATTCTTATCACACATATTTGATTGAAAGTGTAGAACTGATATCAAAACATTCCCCAATTTAGCACACGAAACTCATTCAAGGCGACCTTTTGGACTCGGAAGCACATTCAAAACGATACAATCTTGAACCTTCAGGAGGTGAACCGAAGAAAAATGGTTCTGAACCCGCCCAAAGAAATGCTATCTCATTGACAAAATGAACTGTCAACCTTGGTTTATATTACGCATAAACTTACGTGCCTTCGTAGTGTGGCCTTGACTTAGTTCCAATGTTTGTCATACCCTGAAGAATATTTTCCAAATGTCTGCGACAAATATAAAGCTGCGCCCATTTTAAGTATTTTTTTAGATATCGAAAGTCTTAAAATATTAATGACTTCTTTATGTATATCTATACGTAAGATCTTAAGTTTATTAGCCTATCCCTTAGTCGCCTTTTACGACAAAGGGGCAAAATAAAGTTCTATACTCATCGATTGCATCAAAAGGCGTAAAACAATTTATAGAAAAAATGGACATTCGATTTTCAAAAACTGACCTCTTACTTGGATTGAAAACGCCTCAGTTGATATGAAATTTATTGATTGTTTATAATATTTGCACCCAGCGTAACAAAGATAGACGTTAGAATGGATTACTCACTAATAAATTATATCGTCTTTGTTGTCTCTTTGCACGTAAATAGCGTTCGTATTGTGATTTGAATAATGAAAAGCGAAAATCAACGGTTACGTTGATTGAGAGCTATCCATTCACTAGATTGAAGTTAAATAACACTTCTCAAGTATTTTGGGAAAAGTGGGATTGTGATTTGCATAAATATATACACCACTGGCCTAAATATTTTCGAAATGCCCGCCTCTTACCTTTTTATATAAAGAACTATGGACTTATTATCTCTTTATTTAAAATGTTTTGATGGTAACACATTTAAAGCTTCAGAATACATTCCTTGGAATGCCTAATTAACTGAACTATTTTCGTGCTTTCATCAAACGTTTCAAGTTCACCCTTGCCAAACTACTCGTAAGCCTTCTCACTTAGCTTCCCTTATCTGATAACACCCGCCAATCAGTTAGGTAGTTAGTCGCATGATCCTTAGACGGCAGCCAATTATCTCCTGAAATGCGGTGATTGTGAACCATAGTCTTGTATGTAATTGTCTTGCAAAGTTCAGATAATTACGGCTAGACTTACAAAGTGTATTTACTGAATGTAGCATATAATTCTGCATTTTCAAGAGGATTATTTTTAGAGCGATTTTGTGTTTTACATTTTCGTGGTTCTACAGCATGATTATTGTATTTTTAGGTATGTAATGAATTTTCTATTTATTAAATTTATCCAATTGAAATTATACCCGGTTGCGTCCTCCTTCAGTCGTGATCTTGGATTAGCAAAGTCAGGTTTTCACGTGAAGAAACCTTAACAGTACCCCTGCAACCTTAACAGTAGAACGCATTCCATATTGTATAATGAACTGATCCAGTTGCCTGAATGTGCAGATGTTTTCAGAATTGTTTAGCGATCATTAGTCAACTTTCTGCACATTGCGCTTTTTTATTCGGCCACCTTAACCATTGACCACGGAAGCTGTAGCTATGATTATTATATTTAGTAAATATACTTATCTTTTTATTTTGTACATTCCAATTCATATTTAATTGCTAGTTTGTAATTATTTTTAGCTTGCCTCGTCATCCTCAATGGGCCATAATAAACACGCCAAGTTAGTGTGTGTAACGGAATGTCGCCCATTCACGATGACTTTGCTTTCAGGATACAAGCACGTTGTAGTTAATGCATTTTCTCACTTTGCATATGAAAGCATTATAGATGTAGAAAATGCGCGTCTCCTATTTATATTGTGTATTTATCATGGAAAATATTGCGAAAGTGAGAAAGTAAAGACTATCTTAAAATCTTTATCATCATTATTATCATTGGTCCAGAAACAAAAAAAGTCAATCAGTACCATTTTTCCGAAAGTTGTGGTTTGGTCTTGTTTCCAATTTTAATGAACTCGCGTGATAACTTTACTTAACGGTCCAATAAATAGAATAGCTTTTGAAAACTGATACATAAGTTACCTATTACATTAGAAGTTAAAACTATTTGTTACGCATTAATACGTCTTTATACTTAACGGCTAGTAATATACCAATCTTGCTAAAGACATTTAAACCCTGGTGTTATTTTTATCATAATTCGTATCATTGTACAGCATTTCATCAAAATTGTTAGTAATTAGGGACCTTTTCTTTGAAACAAATATTTTATTTATTTATAATGCATATAATTTATAATGACGGCCTTTGTGGTGCAGCGGTAGCACGCTTGTCTGTGACACCGGAGGTCCCGGGTTTGAATCTCGGCCAGGGCATGATGAGGAACGAACTATCTCAGATTGGCCTAGGTCTTGGATGTTTATCTATATAAGTATTTATTATAAAATATAGTATTGTTGAGTTAGTATCTCGTAACACAAGTCTCGAACTTACTTCGAGGCTAAATCAATCTGTGTAATTTGTCTCGTATATATTATATATTTATATATAATGCAAATACGAGTTAAAAAGGTAAACATTCGACAAGTTGAACAAAACTGTGGGCAATGCGACTGTCGGTCCTTGATCCCAAAATTGCGATGGTACCAGAGCTAGCCATTTTGTTAAATCCCTTGGAAAATGTCGTGTATTGTGCTAAACCGGTTAAGCTTTTTACATAACATTCGCATTTTTTTCTTGAAAAATAAAAAAGTGAAACGGGAAAGGTGTTTTACATAGTGATGTGGGTTTCAATTCAATTTGAGAAAGGGTCTTTCTTTAGGTCGTGTTGAGTTACATCGTGTAAAGTCATGACGTTTTCTGATACATATGATGACTGCTATAGAATCATATATATTTTCAAAATATCGTTTTAAAGATTTTTTTCATTAGTGTCTAAATTCCTTTCTAAATAGAAAATTGACATTATTTTCATCATAAAACAGATAAGATAGTTACATTTTACTTTTAAAGATGAAAAACGTCAAAAAGACTCTTAACTTCTGTCAGCAGGAAATATCAAGAGGAGCCCGATGGACAATCAAGTGATCACTCAATTATGTCACAAAAATTAAGCCTCCTTCAATATTTACTTCAAATTGTCTTAGTTGAATCCAAGATATTTTCTCTAAAGGAAATATTTCAACATCTACTTTTGACTTAATTGTAACTTAACCTTGTTATTAGGATAGAAAAAAATAGTGTCGTGTGATTCCCAGCACCGATTGCAAAAACAATAGGACTACTACTTTAGGCGATGGGCTAGCAACCTGTGGCTATTTGAATCTAAATTCTATCATTAAGACAAACAGCTGAATATTTATCAGTCTTTTCAATACTATTGGCTCTGTCTAGCCCGCATTTGATAAAATGAAGAAAAGAACATTTTTTTTTCTTTTGGAACCATTCCTATAACATCGCATAACTAAATGATGTAATACTTAACGAATGTTTAGTTTTTAATTTCAACTAAATTTACGTGATAATTAACTATCGTGTGTTTCAAAATTCCCAATTTATGTCCAAATTGGAAGGTAAACATTTCCTGAAGCGGTTTGAAAACTGTGCAATGTGCATCCATCGTCTGAGTAACGATTTTGCACTGCCAGCTAACCATCAAACACTGTCGATAAAGTGCAGTTAGGAGTTAGCTGTTGATTCATTCCCACGTATATTTCAAATTCAAATCATACAACGATATTGTATATATATAAAGTTCAGGATTTAAAGTCTCCCAACGTATCGCGGCAAATTGAATTTTGGGTAAATTGTTCTTTATCTATAGCTTTAGAATTACAGCTCTCATTTTTGCTAAGTTATTGTTTCAAGATTTTTCGTATTCTTCAACATGTACTTTGTCATTATTCGGTTGTAAATTAACAAATAATGCTATTTATTTATGTATTTATATATATTTCATTAACTCTATGTTATCTCGCATCTTAAATCTACGATAGAGATTTTTGCTTTTACTCAAAATAAATTAGCTTTAGTCTTACGTTAAAGTTAACGTTCCTTGCTAATCCACGGGTCGGTTCCGTGCTCGCTCCAACTGATTTATAACGTAATTATGTGAGACAAGATTCACAGTATCAATTGAGAAATAAAACATTTATGCTTTTCGTAAAACTTATTTAGAAATTTGATGAGTGTAAACATTAATTGCTTTAGGCACCAAACAGTTTTTGGAAATAAATATAGATATAACTTAACCATTCAAATAAGTGCACTTCAATATTGAAATAAATTTGTTTATCAAGAAAAGCGTCGTTTATTTTGTAACTATAACACAAACAATTAAATTATCCTCACATGTATTGACTTTGAAACCGGGACAATCGATCTAGCACAAAAACCTACAGCTTATATAACGTCGAAGTTATTATATCGTAAATCAATCGCTTACTTACAGCAAACAAACTAGTATCGCGTGAGTTGCTACATCATTCTTCCATAATACATTACGTACAAAGACCTTTACGACTCTATACTAGACAAAAAAAAATAGTAAGGCTGTCTCTTTAAGTACCTTGCCTTTTCTTATTAAAATTTCTTTTTATACAAGTACCCGAATCCGCCGAGCTTGTATGAAGAGAGTTATGAATGTGGATGAAGCGAAGGAAGTATGCAGAGATCGTGGCAAGTGGAAAGAGGTAGTCGCTGCCTACCCCTCCGGGAAAGAGGCGTGATTTTATGTATGTATGTATCTCTCTTTATTTTGTGTTATCAGATTCATCGTCCGAGAATAGCAGTTATAATAGATAGGGCGAATAATATAAAAAAACTAAAATCGAAGATGGGTTTTCATATTTTTCATCACATTTATTTTCTTCGACAGATTGAAGACTTTTTTTAATAAATATTAATCCTGCCACTCGAAGGAATATGACAAATACTACTGTAAGTAAATAGGTCACGTGAATTTATATATAGAATTCTGACGTGATAATGGTTTAATATTAATAATAATACCTTTCAGTAAATGAGTAATTAAATATAATATTAATACATTTGCATTTAATTTCTTTTTTACTTTATTCCAGCCAGTGGCGTGCAAGTCATTGGTTACTTCATTATTTTTAAAGCGCAAATATTGACTTGATAACTGTTTTTCTACTAAGTAAGGTTTCACCTCACTAATATAACATTTTCGGTTATTTTTTACATTGTTAAGTTTTTATTTTAAATAACGCATTATTATTACAAATTTTGTACGATATTGTAATTATAGGTAAAGTATAATAAAAATCCTTCATTATTATAAGCCCTGTGTCAGTAATGAATCTTTTAAATGATTTATTAATAAAATTATTTGTAATATAAAATAAAACAATACTTTAACTTTATTTACGTATAACTTTATTGCAAAAAACTCCAGTCAACCTTGTAAATTGTCGCGGTATAGTCAATAACTTCAAAATTAAGGTCATCGCGCACAGCTTTAACTCGAGATAAGGGTAAAAATAAAATAAGACAAAAGTAACATTACGTCCGCGAATCCAAGTCCGTGTTTGGCCCTCAGTGAATCAGATAAGCCTGAGGAGGTCAACCCCGCAATAAATCCTCATCGCCTTATCGGGTCTTGAGGTCGTCACGTGGGACCCCAATTGTAAAAACTACATGGATTCGTGTAACGTGGATGTTTTAGTATATTCAGGGAGTTTTGTATATTTGAGAACTAGGATTTTGGTGTTATGATTTCGATCAAATAGTGCAACCGGACTTAGAAAATTAGCGCAAAATGTAGCAATGATTCTTGTTCCTGCTGAGGCTAGCTTTGGTTACATCCTCACCTCCCTGTAGCCTAGGGTTCGCCTTTGAACATGATCTTTGGGTTAAGCAGGTTTAACACAAAGCGACCCAAATCTGACCTCCACAATCACTGCCGGGGAACCTGACCCATAATTCGACCTATAACGAATCGTGGTTACCCACCTGATTGCCTGAATTGTGCAAGTTATCCTCGCTATGGTTTTCATCAACGTAAGAGCATTTAGACTTAAAATAATGATCAAAACTCAGAAGATAGACATTGGTACTTGACAAAAGTAGAAGTAAACCTGGGCATGTGATAAAATAATACATTTGTTTTGTGATATCAGAATGGATGCAGACAATGCCTCAAAATTTTTCCTGATTTTTCTTTTAAAAAAATTCACTTCACTTATGATAATAAAATTTCTATTGTGAAATTTGGTTCCAAACAAAAAGTCTAAAATAACTGAAATAGCTAAAACCAGCAGGTTAAAGTAAGCCATTGCACAGTAAGCGCACCTGGCTCAGAGTAAATACATTGAAGTGTTTACGCCGAAATGTGTAAATATTGTATGTATTTTACGATTGCAACGAAGACTG
Organism: Amyelois transitella; assembly: GCF_032362555.1. NCBI lineage: Eukaryota > Metazoa > Arthropoda > Insecta > Lepidoptera > Pyralidae > Amyelois > Amyelois transitella. Next base: position 5,400,762 of record NC_083519.1, on the reverse strand, counting down.
TATTTGGGGAAGTGAAAAGCAGGCTTAAGGTGAAGAAAGGTCGTGAAATAAACCAACCCATTTCAAATGTTGTGCGCGTATTCCTTCTGACAAACTTACGGCTGCTGCGCAGAAGATTGTTCAGAAAATTGCTGACATAAATATTTTATTTTCTTTTCTCCCTGTCACATTTACAAGTTGCTTCACTTGTTAACTGTTAAGGTATTTAAGAAAAAGTTAAGGATATGTTGCTTGAAAACTGATATATTGACTGACTGACTGATTCACATATCAAACCGCAACCCGCTGTGTCTAGTGATTAAAAATTTGACATGTAGTTTTTTAATGTGGCCTCTTGGTGCACGAATGGTGCTCTAATATATAATACCAATTAAAAAGACAATAAGTTACTTCGAAATTAGCCGATTTATGAAAACACAGACGTTGTCCTTACAAATTTTACCTGCACAAAATCCCCGCACATACTAAATCGGGCTCTGACCTAAATCTATTTTATTTACTAATTATTAAACCGGCGTAAATTCAGCATAAATTATCGTCAATAATGTGAAATCGAATCTCGTATCAGACGATCATGAACGCATTAGCTCAGTGTAATGGAACGTATTGTGTGGTCCAGGACATAATTCATATCACAAGGTTCTATGTAGGCAGCCTATTGTCATGTATTGTGTTCAATTGGAACTTTGCCATAGTAAGTTGATTTTGGAATTGTTATTGTTTATTATGATTTCGAATATATTATTGTGAACATAGTGATAGTATACTATCACCATGTTACAATCACTATGTTCACAATACTTGTATTCAACTTATGCTCATCTATATATATAAAACTCTTCCGTTACTGAGTGACTGACTGACAGACAACGCACAGTCGAAACTACTGGTCGTAGACAGCTGAAATTTGGAATGTAGGTTCCTTGGGATATGTAGGGGAGCACTAAGAAAGGATTTTTGGAAATTCAACCCCCAAGGGGGGGAAAAGGGGTAAAAACGTTTCTATGAAAAATCTTATTCCTTGGGTTTATAAACTTGAAACTTGGCATGAACACGTACATAGGCAAGTAAATATGTTTGACATTATAAGTTTTTTCAAACTACCCTCCAATCGTGATTTAGGGGGTGCGGTTGGGTGACTGATTTATTAACGCACAGCCGAAACCGCTCGGTATAGGAGTCTGAGATTTTGAACAGAGGTTCCTTTAGTAACATAAGTGAGCACTAAGAAGGGATTTTTGAAATGTCAACCCCCAAGGGGGGAAACTCGACCCCCAAAATAATCAAATGGGGGGTCAAAGTTTGTATGAAAATCATCGTTCCGCTTTCACGCCTGAACCGCTGAACCGATTTTGATGAAATTTGGTATGTATATAGTTTAAAACCCGCGTTCAAACAAAGGCTACTTTTTTTCAAAATTCGACCCCCAATATAGTCAAATGGGGGGTGAAAGTTTGTATGAAAATCATCGTTCCGCTTTCACGCCTGAACCGCTGAACCAATTTTGATGAAATTTGAAATGCATATAGATTAAGATACGAGTTCAAACATAGGCTACTTTTTTTTCAAAAAACAACCCCCAAAACAGTTAAAGGGGGGGTGAATCATCGTTCCGCTTTTACGGCCTAACCGCTAGGCCGATTTTGATGAAATTTGGTATGCATACAGTTTTAGTATTTTTATTTTGACGTCAACAGAAATTTATAATCTGTGAAAATGTCACCTGTCTAGCTAATACGGATCATGAGACACGCCTGGTGACAGGAGGATGGGTGAGCGGACAGACAAACTAACAGACAGACGGACACCGAAGTCGAGTAATAGGGTCCCATTTTTACCCTTAAGGTACGATGGAACCCTTATAAGTGTTAATTTTTGATATGCAAAAGATAAGAAAATTTATTCCTTCAATGAACAATTTGTTTGATAATGTAGCAATAGATGGCGCCACCATGTCAAAGTCGCTATCGTTTGTCGTTCGACAATCAATAAGACTTCTATGATTTTGAAAGCATTTTTACCCTCCGTTAATAAGTTGTTGGTCGTTTCGTATTCATGCTTGAAGACGTTTCGTTGTGTTTTGTTCATTTGTATTGTAAATATATTGGTTAGTAAAAAATACGTGTCAGTTGCGGAAAGCAGGATGGCACTAAATAGGATGGGACAGGATAGGAGGACTGGACGGGGCAGGACGGGACACAACAGGTTGTGACGGGACGGAACAGAACGAGAAGAGACGGGAGAAGCCATATGAATTTAAATCAAATATAAACTTAAAACAGTCCCGCACGATACGGGATTAAAAAATGGGTGAAATTTTATTTATTTTATAATCTAAAATACATTTGCGCGGGCGAAGCCGCGGGCAAAAGCTAGTCTTATTATATAAGAGAAAGTGCTTAGTTTCATTGCCGCCTCACAAAGGACAAGAAAAAATATTGATAAATTGAATTTATTTTAAAGTACAACGCCAAAAAATAACTAGCAGATACCTAACGGCGCAAAAAATTCTACTGTATATAAAATGATTATTATATAAGTCGATATAATACTATTTGTTTTAACCATGACCTTATTAACAAAAAAATTAACCAACATTCTTGCTAACTCAATATAGCAGAACTGGCCTTAGTAGAAGCTAAATTGATATAAGTAATCACATTACTGAATTCAAACTTTGCCTAAAACAACATTCATATTGCATGCTTTGAAGCTTTCAGGCTTTGGGTTTGGGGGGAATCTAGTTTGCAAAATAAGCAAGGTATGATATTAGAAATAGCAAACGATCACTCGAGTATTTCATTCATTATATTATAGTCATTTGTACATTCAGCTGAGCTTAACCTTCGAGTCTTTTCAAGCCTGTTGGCTCTGTCTATTCAGTGAGGAATAGTAATTGACATATGTATGCGTAATTTTGTGTATTTATGTAATTATTATTACTTACATAAATACACAAAATCACGCTTTTATTCATTTTTAACAACACGAGATTGCGCAGCTCTGCCTCCGTGCAATTACCCTATGTTCTTCTCCGTAGACCACACTATGTTTATGCAAAATTTCATGGAGATCGCTTCAGTGGTTTCGACGTAAAACACGGAAATAAACATCCTTTCAAAAAATATTAGAATTATTACCTTGATTGACTTGACTTCTGGAGAGATGCAGCTTACTAAACCTATATCTTTTTGACTGTCATTAAAAATAATAAGTAAAATAATTATATTGCTTATTTACTAAAATAATGACTCGACATTATTCCTGATGATAACTGTGTTTTCAAAATGTCGCCTGCCTGCTAGTTTCATTTTCATATAATTTCATAGCGGCTACTTTTCACATATAAAACTCGCTCGGTTATGAGGTTTAATGCAATTATTTTCGACTGCCTCGCTGCCGCTGGATAAGGCCAAATTTAATCAGTTCACAAATTGATTACGAGATACCAATTTGCAATAAACAATTTTTGAGTTAAAGTATACCAACTTCACTATTTTAGGCGCTGATTTTTGTTTTGTTTTTGTTTAATTCTATTTTCTAAAACTCTTCCGTTATTGAATGTCTAACTGATATACAACGCCCAGCCCTAACCGCTGAATTAAGAAACTTGAAATTTGGTATGTACTACTTTTTTTTTAAACAACGGAATTTTTTTCACGCCGGAGCAACTGTGATCGTATGTAGTCTGTTTTTTCTATGAATGAGCCACCGGGTAAACGAACTAGGTATTTCTATGCGGAAAGTTGTTCTTAGGTCTAGAATAAAAATAACCGTGCATGTGTATAGTTCATTAAGATATTTGTGAGTATAATAATAAAAATTATAAAATGTTAAAAATATTTTAAAAAAGTAGATAGTTAATAAATTATATTTTATTATAAAAAAAAACACCCAATTCAGAAATAAATTTAAATATACCTTCTAATAAATTTTCATTGAGCACTGTAGACATTGTTTACGTGAACAAATTAAGCGGTATATAATTATCGTAATCTGGTTTTATTAGCATTAACTGCTCGTGTTTCGTCTTATCATTACCTATTGTCCCGGCAGTAAACGTGGGTAATAAAAGATGGTGCAAATTCAAAAGGTTAGGCCAAACGAATGAAATATTTTACATTCTGAGCAATATATTTGAAACAAATGCTGCTCAAAAAGTACAATATTTGATTTGATACATGCAAATCACATTTGATAATAAATTGTATAAGTTAAATATTTTTTAACTTTACATAAAAGAGCCTTTTAATTTTTTCTTATATTATTCCCTTCAAGCGTGCCATAGGTTATCGACAATTTAATGACCTTTTTATTTTACTTACACAGTAATTATATTAATAATATTTATTTTGTTTTGTGCATACATAGGTTTCTTTTTGGCGATGGCCTAGCAACTTGGCACTATCGGAATCTCAATACCATCAGTAAGACATCCAGTCATTTCGAGACAGTTGGAGCTGTCTACCTCGTGATAGATAAAAACATGGTACATGTATGACGTGATAAAATAACTTTTTACTACAAATGTCTGTAATATTAATTATGTGTCACACGGTTTAGAAAATAAAAAAGTCGTTTACCCTAGAATAATCTTTATTTCGACAAGCCTCAGCCTTACCTTTTCTCTATAAAATTGCAAGACAAAGCACAACTGTCGGTTCCAATGGTTTCAGGCAATGTTCCAAGAGCTGATTATATAGTTACATCAGAAAGGCTGCCAAATCAGAGGCTTTGTTCTAATTATTATTCAGTAATAATGGTTGGAATTTTTTTGAATAAGAATTTTGACGAATTATATGTATTACTAATTAAATAGTTTCGGGAAATTCTTTCTTTAGACCACCCAATAAACATTTATACTTACATACATACAAACATACCAACACTTTTAAATCCAGAGGTTTTGGTTGTATGTCCTCTTTCAGTCAGTTAGTCAATCGATAACGGAATAGTTTTATTTATATAAGTATTTCCGCTTTTCGTAAGTTGCTTTTTTATTTTATTTTTTTCATTAAAAATAATTTAAGATAATTACTAATTATAACAAAAAAAAAAAGAAAAAAACTCATTAATATTTTCGTCAGTAATATTCCGAACGTGATCGTGTGGTGAAGGTAACTGGTTCAACAAGGGTACTCCTCGTTCCAAGCGCACCACGGCATAATATTTCTCCTGCTGGATTTGAATTACTTGTTAGAAACTATCTGGCTTCCCTTGTCAACCGTAACATTTAACCTACTAAAGCTAATTTATTTTTATTAACTTCGTGACAAAGTGCACTAACTGTTCAGATCTCAAGTGATTTCTTAAGAACCTTCTTGTGACTGTAGCTGCATTCTGAGTATTACAAGGTTAGGCAAACTCAATGGTTGCATAATTATTATGCTTTTTAAGGCAGATGACATGCGAATTAGTTTGTAGTTTTATTTTATGTTTTGAAACTTTTATTATATACCTACATATAAATGCATTATATAAATGCATATATCGTGGTTAAACCATAAGTAGTACGCAAATTCTAATATCTTCATTTTGTCCTGAATATATTAACAAAGGAAAAAGTTACTGCTATCTTGTTATGGTCTTTACACCGCATAGTCGAGAATACTGAAAGAATAAGGCTAAAATTAAAAAAATATCTACTGACGTAAGTTCTGGGCTAAGGCCTGTTTAATATAAAGTCGAAGTAGATTAAAGTACTCTTAATACACTAATGCAGTAATACCTAATTTAAAAAAAAATAAAAAAAAAACAATATACGGTGCATTAAGACGATGATCTTGATCCCGAATTATATTGAATATCCCAATAAATACACATAATTCGATATTCCACTTGGAACAGACAATATCAGACTGAACCGAACCATTCTCCGAGGGCATTCTGGCAATCTCCTTTCGAAGTGGTTATATATTATACAAATTGGTATTTTGTTAGACCTTTTATCGTAGTACTTTAGGCAATTTGCAATTTTAATAGTATTTTGATGTCTCTGTTCAGCCGCCCTTGGATTCTTTATTCCAAGACGTTATTAAATTAGACTTGGTTATTTTCATTACCTTTCTCTGCTTCAATTTTGTACTCATGATTTTTGAGTAGTTGCTTTATTTTACTTTAAAACCCGTTTATATAAGAGAAAAAAAAATTTGTTCGTCTACCAAAGTCGCAATTTGGCACATCAAAATTTATTTGCTTTAAAAAGTAACGCAGTTTTCCTTTTCAAATTTTTCATCCCAACGACTAATAAATTGAACAATAAATCGTACTTTGTTTGTGTATAACTCAAAATGGCAGATGACATTCTTGTAAACAAAACTAAAAATATTTATTGCAGTATATAAACTGCAGTAATGTTATTGATATCTTTGTATCTCTTTCATTATTAATCTGGTATTTGCCTAAGAATGCATCTAAACAATACCGTCCTGAAAAAAAAAATATTTTAAAATGTCGGAAGAAAAACTAAAATTCAATTATTTTAATTTCAAATCCTTCAAGTTATTCTATTAGCACTAAGGAAATATTATGTAAAATCATATCGCATAAAAATTGAGGCGAAGAATATAAATGAAGTGCTCACCGCTAGAAGATGGCACAATTTTTCTCACGAGGCAATAAATGAAGATGTGCTTCGATGCAGAATAATCTTCAATATCACGCCTACTTACTTTACGTAGCTATATTATATACCCAATATACTTAAATCGAGTACGAAGTTGCCACAAGCTCCTAATCTCAGAATGATGCTATTCAGCGACTCACATCAGGGAAAATAATATTCTCAAAATATTTGAAGCTTTTTACAATCTTCCAAGAGGATGGTTCTGAAATCGCAATATTCTATTACTGTTGTTTAGTCCAAACTCCAATAAAACACAACTGAAGATTTTCCTACATTGGATTTAAATTATTTTTCCAGAAATATTAGAACAACTTACGAAAAGCGAGAATTATTAGGTGCATGTATATAAGAGTATTATAATAATTAAAAATGACGATCTTTTCAATGTACTAAACGTAGCTTCTATATTTAAATGACTTAATCGTAATTTTTAAAATAATAATGTTTAAACTGCACATGTTTTGGCGATATGAAAAAAAAAACAACTATTGATTGTTACCTCTTCCCCCAATTTTAAATTTGTTTTAGCAGGGAACCTGATCATGGTTCTTGCTTTTACCGACATACTCGAGATCCATACATCTGTTTTATTACCTCTACGCTCTTTTATTGTTCTAAAGTGCTAAATTTAAATACATATTAAGGGAAGCGTGAGAGTTTATCGGTTAATACATTAGGGGTTACAATTGAAGAAACATGAACCGAACGTTAGGAAGTAGAGCACAAAATTAAACTGAACGCATTTAAAATTCTGAGAGAGTAGACGTGAAATTATTCTTGTGGGTAATATGGAGTAATTTAATTTTTAAGCCAAAATGTTTTGTTCAAACATTTTCCAATTTTATTTGCATATGATTTGCTGTTGCTTATGTTTTTCAAGTTTTTAAATGTTTTCCTACAAAACGATTTCGGAATAGGTAAACTACCTTAACTTGCTTGTCCGAAGCATGGAACAATAACATAAAAACGTCATCTAAGTACAAAAAAATAACAATGTGCAATCTAGTCATTGATCTAAAGTGCATAGCGCTATATCCATCAAACGTGAATATATGGTTTGCAAATGGAAGTGTAGTGCTGTGTATCGCTTGAGATATGGGTTCTTTTAAGCGGTGACAAAAAGTTTTCCCCCTGGAACCATGACGCAGCAAATGATGATGTCTCGAAAGAAAAACATGTATGCGATAAACCTGTGGAACATATTGGTGATATCAAGACAATCGACATTTAAAGCTAATTTGCCAATGCCGAAAGGCGTGCGTGTGACGTCATTTGCTCGAATGAGATGTAGAAAACGATTTGTTCGTGAGAAGCGATCAGTGCTGTGGAGCGGGGTCGTGGGGCTATCTGTGGTCATTAGACGAAGCTGTAAGTACGACACATTCGCCAACTAACAAATTACTTTGGTGATAAGTTCGGAGATACCGGCGTTTCGACTGTACAACCTAATACTTGGCGTGAGCATTAAGGGCAACTAAGGCTAAATTACTTCTAAGCGTACGTGATTTTACATCTAATTTGACGCTAGATTTGTGCTGTTACTAATATGATTGTTGGTTGCATAATTTAGTCTGATATGACGTAGCCAATGTGAGTTCCAATTAGGATGACGTTGTACAGTCGACGGCGGTAATTGGCGGTGCATAATCCAATAATTTTGAGCCCACCGTCTTAACGTAGGTAACTGTATCTCCGGTGGCTTCAGTAAATGCTCGTCTCAGTCGGGCTCGGCGAGTCTGCGACAGGGTTTGAGGGCAGAGGAGTAGTCCCTGCAGGTAAAAATAATCAAATCATTTGATTTGATTTGAAGTGACCCGACTCAAGACCCTACACAGCACTTACACCAACTGGAAAGGAATTTTGTTACAATTTTGACAGATTTTGTTCAGATTCTAGTTGATGTCTCTGTTGATGTTTGCCATTATTCATGTGATGAAATTTTAATAAATATGAAACTGAATATGTTAATTTAATTATTACGACTAGTACGGATATATTGTGATTGTTTAATACACTAATTTCTAATCCTTATAATTCCGCTACGCTAATTGCTTTTCCTGCCTCTTAACTTATCTTTTCCATATAATTTTCCTTATTTGTATCTTTTACTATGACAAGTAGAAATTCCTAAATTTCACTTTTTGTATAATCGCTTACATTCTTTTAACTAAAAACGTTTCATTACTTTTTGTGAAACAATGAGAAGATAATAGTGACAACTTTTATTAAAAGTTGGCACACTTTTTAACTTGCGTACGTAAAGTCAAGTTAGAATACGGTTTAATAAATAAAGAAGAATTATGACATAAATTCTGTACTACACCATAATAAAAAAATGTTAAAACATAAGTATTCGTTGTAAACACTCGAGTTACCTTAATTATATTGGCTTTTTAATTTGCCTCGTATTAAAGAAAGTTGGAAAAAGCCGCATCGGCAATTATAGAGTTGTTTTCTTACAGCAATTCACTTAACTTTAATTAGATAGCGTTTCCCGCAGCACTGTCCGACTGTTTGTTCAGCGCTTATTCCTCCAACAAAGAGCTTGTTACTGGCAAATTTTTTTACACCGTAAATTTTTTCGTCCATTACATCGCTGAGGATATTGTTTTTGCTAACATCATTATAGCGGTCCTCTCAACATTAATCACTTTAACGGCCAGTCATTTGTCGTTAACAGATAAATCCAAATGAAATGAAATATGATTCCGGTTTTCATGATTTGTATGACGATTAGATGAGTTTTCTGACACATGGATAAGCACAACGCTGTTCTATATTTTCAAACTTCGAGCAAATTAAATATTGTATACTAGTAGCGCCATCTACAAGGTGGTGCACTTACCTGTTTGAAGGGACGCATGCCACCGTTGATTCGCAGCGAGTCTGCGGCGATGCCGGCTATTCCGTCTCCTGGTTCTCTTAGTTGCCGCAGCGAGGCGCTAGGGTGGTGATGGCCATGGTGAGGACAGTGGGCCGCGCATGCGCTAGATTCAGGCTGCGAGCTCTGCCGGATGATTCTGGTACTTGTCGCCGGCAGCAGTAAGGCTGGAGGTTGTATAACAGGACAAGTACTAACTGCGTGGAGCGAACTGCAACCACACGGGTAGTGAATCGCGGAACGTACGCTTTCCCGCGACACAGATCGCGCTAGTTGCAATGCCGACATTGGCGCTGTCGACTGCCGCCTCTCGCAAACGCGACATCTAGAGTACGTTTGCGGCACTAGTTGGCACGCGGTCACTGACCCTCGGTGGGAGCAGGTTGCGATAGGTGAGACGAGTGTCTGAGGTCGGTCTGCGGGTATTTCTCGACATTGTAGTTCTATATCCGGAACGGATCTCGCCGCCCCATCTTCCAATCTTACGGAAGTCGCGCTCTCTTCGCTTCCTGGTCCGCCTGACAGCTGCGGACGTAAATGTGTCGTGCAATCTTGCCTTTGTAAGATAGGTTTAGCTGTTCTATTCTCTGTGGCTACTGAAGGAACGATGACTGTTACTGAAGGGCCAGAGACTAATAGACTGGCGGTCTCATCGCTACTCCCATATCCTGAGTTGGTGATAGCTTCTGTACTGTCCGTAGTAGGAGCTGACATTTTGCTCGTAATCTGAAACAAAATATGCCGACGATCATAAAAAGAATTTAACAACTACTGTAACTTATGGCCGTAATAAAAAAGGCCTTCAAATTAAATACTTCTGAGAAAAATTGAGGATATTACTCGTAACGTTTCCTAAAGTAACAGCTGGCGTAGGTATAGATTAAACTGCCAATATTTGTATTCGTGGATTTTAAGACTTAGCATTGTTTATTAAAATTTTAGACTAACGTGGTTATTGATATTGCTTTTTTTTTGCAGATAAAATACTTGATAATATCTGTTAGTTTACATATTTTTCTTTTATTTCAGATCTCAGTGTTGTCATGCAAGCTCGGACTAGATTTTAAGTAGTATTTTTTTACATTAATACAAGTTATTTGTTTAAGTAAAATTCAGTCCACATATATTATTATCTTTTTTTTACATAAGGTTAAAAATGTTCTTCTATTTTTTCTCAGAATTCTCGCGGGATTTTAAATTAACGGGATTTTGTGTTTTACATGGGCGAATTCAAAGGCGTACTCAAAATTTAATATTTTATTCATTATTATGGAACATTTCAACATTACTTAATAATTGTCATATATTTTTCACAACATTGGTTCCGCGTCATTGTAAAAGTAGCGGTAACGTCAACTTCAAAATTATCCAAACTTAGAATAGAAATGTGGACGAGTTAATATATTACTCTTTTTTTTTTCTAAATGTTACTCATGATCATTTCGTTTATCGCAGTGTCGTACAAAACGGTTTCATATTCTGAGCACGGCCGGTTCCTGTCACTCAGAATTTCACCCCCAGGCGTTGTTCAAATTAAGACATGAAACAGGGATGTGTAATGTTTTATTAAAATGAAAAATATTCCTTGTAATATATACTTTGTTAGCAGTTTTTTTTTCTATATCAGTTTCATGGCATTGGTTAAGAATTTAAAATTGATGTTCAATTTTTTTTTTTTTAATTAATGGATAAATGGACAACTTTTTTAACTTGGAATTCTTCTTCTAGACTATTTGCTAACAACCTCTTTGAATTCGATTATATATACAATAGCAATACTACCTGTCTGGTTCGGGATAAAAATAAAGTTTACGTGTATGTGTGGACTATCAACAACATAATAAAGGACCGTGATACAAAAAACTTAAAATATTTTTCCTCGGTGACCCTTTTTCCAACGAGATAACATATTTCTTTGTGTCCTCAGAGACTAAAGTCATGGATTATTGTATATCTTGCTAACCCTGAAGGATTTTCAAAGTCTGATACTAAAGACAGTGGATAAGAGTAAATTTATTTGGTTTTCCTCGCCACCTTGATAAATATACTGAACTTTTGCTTTTAATTTAAGTCTACGGTCTGATACAATAACGTCCATATACCTTATGGGATAGATAGAGCTGACAGTCTTGACCCATACCCTTAAAGTAGAAATTTTGCAAATTGTATGTTTATATTGTTTGTTAATTTTTTTTAATATATCAAATATCAGTTGTATAAAGAAAGCATAATAAATAAATGGAGACGAAAATATCTATGAAGGCACAACCAAATCCACTAGTAAACTGATTAATCTGTAAATAAAGGTGTGTTAATTTTTATTTTTTTAAATTAAAATGCTAAAATTAATAAAACTTAATCGTTAAATAGGTACTATTTTCTGCAAATGACTACATACATACATACGTAAAACTACGCCTTTTGCCCGGAGGGGTAGGTAGAGACAAAATTTTTCCACTTGCCACAATCTCCGCATACTCTTTCGCTTCTTGCGATGTTTCTGATACTCGTAACCTTGATTACAAATCTTAATAATGAGAAGTAAAGGTTTATTGTACCTACAACTTCAATCACATAAATTAGCTTTGTTTAACTGTACGTAGTTCAAGAATGTTTACAATAATCTCAGTAATGGTTTGAAACAGTGATGGAAGTTTATCTTTTTTTTTTTTAATTCAAATAATTTACAGGATTATCATTTAATATTCCCACGAGAGATAAGCTTCTTGCGAAAGCTTAAATAATACAAAGGATAAAAAATATCATACCGAGAACCAATAATGCTCTTATGCTTGAACACTTTCTGAAGATATTGCAATGTACTTATAAATGTATGAGCCCATGATCCAGTAATGCACCGTGAAAACGAGTTCTGAGCGAAAATTGAATTTTTCATTTCATAGTGGGGAAGGTTTTGCTGAAATTTGGCATACAAATTGCAAATGATGAGAGTCAAGTCATGCGCTAAATAAGGATAATTGACAATTCCCACAGAAGCAGAGTTGCAAATAAAAACGAAACATCCAAATAGTAATTATTAAGTAATTTCCACAAGATCAGGTTAAGAAATACTTTAATTTATACGAGAGTGATGATAATGGATAAAGCAAAATATACATATATGCAGAGATGTCTATCAGACATATACTAGACAGATGTTATCTGTACTTAACCCTACAGGAATGAGGCGTAATTTAGGTATTATTTTATTTACACTCATTGTCAGTTGAGAACTTATGAAAAAGGTGACTTATCGGGCTCATTTTTTTTTTCTTGTGTTGTTTTTCAAGGTTAATACGTTCTTAATAACAAACAATTACCAACATAAAACATGTGATAAATTACATTAAAATATTTTTAATTGAAATTTTAACTTGTTTGAAATTAGAGCCGAGGTCTTTCAATATCATCAAAAACATGCGTCCCAATTACTCCCGATATAACTTTGGTTTAACAAAGGCGTATATTACGATGCTATCACCTGATACTTTGTTGAAAGCTCTGAAAGTATCCATTACCTCAATGCTGGGTAGCACATTATACTATAAACTAGTACACGAAGTAGTTTTCTAGTCGAGTTCTCGAAATGAAGAGCGATGCCTTCATGTATTAAATAATAATATTCACGTACGGCCAACGACATAAATAAGTTTACGGTGTCAAAATCAAACAAGGATTACTCTGAATCTAATTATGGTATAATGATGAGATTTGAAACCAATATGGGTTTCGGTATCGGATTTTTTTATTTATTTTTTTGTTTAATCGAAAAAATATTAATGCACAATTTTACAGTCCCATATACTTAGATAAGTTTAGTTTTAAACCGTACTTGGGTGCCAAATTATCTGACACTATAACACCCTGATTTCAAAATTGCTGCCCGGGAAAGGAATAAATTGTGATGAACGATGACACCGAACTACTTAAATGGGTTGTTTTAACATATTTGTGATCGTTGACATAATAATTTTATGTAGGCAAGTAAATTACAATCAACTTTACAATAGATTTTTAAATTATTATTAAAAAACACAGAAACCATAATAAATAACAAAATATGAACGTGATCCAATTAATACCTTTATCAGGAATGCGAGTAAAAAGGCCCGCATGTGGGGTTAATAATGATGATAAGAAGATTAATGTATGATCAGATAACTGGTTCATTAAACATTGTAATTTTATACAACAGAGATTGGGGGTTAAGCAGAGTTCTTTTGTTTTTATTTTTACATACAGTTTATTGCTTAGAGCTTTTAAATGTTTTAATATTATGAATTCAGTTGCTGAACCATCCAAATAAAGGCCATTCAAACTTTTGACATTAGGTTTTGTAAACATCGTATAAAAACGTGAAGTTCCTACATTAAAAAAAAAATTCAAGTCAATAAAGAATTTAATAGGACATATAAGAGAGAGAAACGGCTATATTGTGAGAGTGAGTTTACTATTGCAAATCATCAATTGTCATTAAAATGTGTATGAATATATAAATTTATCTTAAAAAAAATAATTTCATACACAATGAAAAAAAAAATATAAAACACCTAAAATATTTAAAATAAAAAAATATTGACATTTTTCTATACAATGCTCGTTAACTTTTGCCAGAAGCCTATAAATGTTTATGACTGGAAGCTGTGCTTGAATACAAATCGAGTGGCAATTTATTTTTCCGGATACCGATAGTACTTAGTACTAAAAGAGAAGAGTCAATTGTTAGCACAAAAGCTTGTGGAAATCTGTTAGGTACTTATTATTTTTTGTTTTTGTTTCAAAATATACTTGTATAAACTAAATTTTCTACTTCTTTTATACTATCGCTGTCCCGTTTCACGTCATAATAAAAAGCGAAACAGCGATAGTTTCTCGTGCGATAAAAATGGCGTGGCGCATGCCATGCTACGGGACAGGCGCTTATTTTGTTTATATCTCACCTCACTGGAGACTGGAGACAAAAGTAACCCGAGGTCCCTTTAGGCCCCTCCCATGATCCTGGATTGGATAAGGATTTCACACGAAGCGTTTCCCATCCGACTATGCAGCCTTAATGGATAAGTCGAATGCATAATAATTTTCCTCAATCACTAAATACTCTATTCGCAAAAATGTCATATGAGTATATCATATAATATGGTATTCTCAAAAATTATGGCCTATTGTGCCTATTCCTTTAGTCGCATTACAACATACACAGGAACATCACCCTATCTACGTATGGGATCTTACTTTACTTGAAAAATAATATAGATTCTTATTTATGCTGGATTTCATCAAAAACGTAATATCAGATTTCATTCATTAATTACAAAAAAAAAAACAAAATATTTCCTCCCTCTTTATGAAAATATGTTGCTACTTAATTGGATACTAAGTAAATTCAAAAGATGAAAAAAAAAAAAGAAGTGCTATTACTAAAAAGTTTGTTTTATAACTGCCATTCCACACGCAGTCGTCATTCCGGTTCCATCACCTGGAGCTAATGCACTCACCAGATTGCTCTTGACAATAAAAAGGAAATGTTCTTTGCCAGAGCACCATGTACTCGTATATTTTCAGTAACAGTGAAATCTCGTGCGAAATTATCTCGAAATGGCTCTTTGAGAACATTTCTTTGAAGAATTTTAGAATGGACCAGATTTACTGAGTATCCTATGTGTCATGATATTTTTAACTAAAACTTGTATTTTAAAAGGGTGTGCTTCTATTCTAAGTTTGGATAATTGTGAAGTTGAGATTATTGAAGAAAATGCTGCAGTGCAGTTTGTTACAGTCAGTGCACAAGAAGCGCTTGTGCACTGACTGTTTTAAGTAATTTATTTGACGTCAATCAAAGTTGTGAAACCAAAAATATGCAATTAAAGTGATGTTGAAATGTCCCATTATATTTAATTTAAAATATTATATTTAAATTTGTTAATAGGCTAGTTAAATACAAAGAAGGCCACCTAGAGGCCTTCCCCATTTTTTATTTAGTTCTTGTCTTACTTTTCTACAAATATTTTTTTTATTTATAATTTATTTTCCCCATTATGTATATAGTATGAGACTATTTTAACTAAATTTCAATTATTTACAGCGGGAAATAGTTTATTTTTAAATTAATTTCATACATACACACGTTTTCTACATACATCATTTCATTCAATTCACATCTGAGTACATTTGTGAAGGCCAAGCACTCTTTTCCACCATTCGTCATAGCACATTTATACAAACGCCCATTTTGTGCAATTACGGCGTCTTATTATGATTTATGGAATGTTCAGCGTAGGTAAGTAACATAATTTCCTTTACCATTATTGCGAACAATACTGTGTTATTTTTTTTTTCTTATTTTTTTCATTGTTTTATAGCGAAATGGGAAACATTTTAAGATTTTCATACATATTAATGTATAATCACGTCTATATCCCTTGCGGGGTAGACAGAGCGAATAGTCTTGAAAATACTGATAGGCCACGGTCAGCTTTTGGCTTACTGATAGAATTGAGATTCACATAAATTGACAGGTTGCTAGCCCGTCGCCTAAAAGAAAAATCCCAAGTTTATAATCCTATCCCATAGTCGCCTTTTACGACATCATGGGAAAGAGATGGACTAGTCTTATTCTTTTTTCTATTGGTGCCGGAAAACACACGGCATATTAAAATTAAGATTTTCAAGGACTGATTATTGTTTTTACTGTTGTCACTTTTGTTTACTGTAAATAAGGAACGAAATCTAATAAGAAATGAAACAAATGTTTTTTCTTAAATTTTTTTTTGCTGACAACCCCCCATCTTTAAATACCCAAGTAGAAAGAAACATGTAAATTAAACATTAAATATCAAGACTCAAAGTTCAGATTGTGACAGGTTGCTGGCTCAACGTATAAAAGAAGAATCCCAGTTTACAAGCCTTTTCCTTTGAAGTACCTTGTAATATAAACAAGTGTATTTGCACCCTTTGAATGCGGATTCCTAAAAAATCCTTCTTAAACCAACACGGCACAAAATTGCCGATATAAGAATCACTTTGAGATAGGTCGTGCAAATACCTCTTCATTTCCACCAAAAGGAAACCAATTTCATAGTTGTCAAATTGAAGGATTCCGGTCGGCACACTGCTTCGCGTGAAAATTCTATTGAGAATCTCGCTTTTGTGCTACGGATTGTAGATGAAGTTTAGTCTTTTTTATACTTAATCTTAAATAAGTAAAGTTATTTTTTCTATTTCACAATTATTTTCTGTCCCTGTGGTTTTCAGTTGTAAAAGTCTAACAAAAATACATATAAACTTGGGCTTTTCCTTTTAGGTAATAAACCTGACCAAACTAACCAATCTGTTTCTTCTCTGATTCTCGATACCATCAAGCTAGTTTAAGTATTGAGAATACTCGGTATGTGTACTACTATTAAGGATAAATACGAGACACGTGTATGTTTGTATGTACTATTATCTAAGTAAAATACATAAGTATGATGTTACGCCGTGGAAAAACATAGTGAGGAAACCTACACAGTCAAGCAATTATTATTCAAGAGAGAATCCTTACAACAGTATGTACTGCTATTACCTTGAAACTAAAGTGTATATTCAGTAATACATATTTTCAAATATTAAGGTCACGCTAAACTGTTAAATTAAAATTAAGTTAGAGACTTCAACAGATCAAAAGCAATGTAAATAGTGATACTTTTCTAATAAAAAGTATATAACCTTCAAAGTGTCGTTACAGTTTTTGAACATTTAGCAAGCTGTTGAAACTTAGCTAGTTCCTATATAGTTTTACCTATCCTTTGACAGTTTTCAGTGGTTCGCTCGTAAAGTTTTCTCCGATAAGCGTGTTAAGGCACGATACATTTACCCAAAACAACGTTTCACAAATCAATCTCCATTCATTTAAATTCAAATGGGGAAAGTTTGAAAAGGTATTTGTTTAACATAGAAGAAATCTGAATAAACTTGCATTTCAACTTCTTTGCCGTTAAAAACTATTTTATTTTTGTCATTAGCCATATAGCCATGCAACTGAAACATTTTTTTGACATAATGAAAAAGTGATGTTAAGTTGTAATATGTATTTACTGCGTGACGCATTCATTTATTTTACTTAATGTATGAGTAAAATAAATGAATGCGTCAGTCAGCTTTATTACGACCACAAAACGTCTATTAAGAAACGCCATAAAATCAAATGTTTATATACAAATACTATGTATATTTTCGGCATATACAAGAATAATTAAGAACATGCTTCCTTAAATTTTCACTGGAATTCTCATTATCATCATGACACTTCAAAACCGCAAATTAAGAATAATACCTATTCAAAGTTTTTGTAGCTGCGAAGATCAAAAGACCATTAATGTTTAAATTTAGAACAATGACTCAGTGTCATAACACCTAATTTGCCTGAACCATTCCGCGGTTACCATAAGTTACTAGTCTTTTACACAATTTCAATAAAAAATGTCGTAAAAAATATTTTTCTATGTACATATATATTGTTTTATTAAATACATACATATAATTAGATAATTACGTCTGCATCCCTTGCGGGGTATTGAGCTAGCGATGAAATTGAAATTCAAATAGGCGATGGGTTAGCTACAGCCCATCGCCTACAAAAGAAAAATCCTAAGTTTAATAGCTATTCCCTTCGTCGACTTTTAAGACGACCACGGGTAAGAGAAGGATTGGTCCTATTCTATTAAAGTGCCAAGATCCACATGCCATCGTTTTATAGTGAAGAGAAAAATTGAAACTTTATTAATATTATCCCAAACAAACTTTCATCTATTGAAATGATTCTATACGTCATTTACAGAACGGGTAACTATTCTAAATTAACCTTTTATACCGTTTTCATCATTTCTAACGAAATTGAAAAAGGTCTGAGCCTGTATTTGTAAGCCTAATATCTCTAACAAATAGAACCTTATGTAAATAATTCTAATGTAAGCAAAATTTTGTGTTTTATATTACTTTATTACTAAGGAAAATGAGATTATTCGCCGTTATACATTATCGTATATATTTATTTAATGAAATTTGTATGTCAATCTTCTTCTTGATATATGTATATACATACCAGTATGTTCTCTGTACCGATCAAATATGAGGTTTGTGTATTACAAAATGATACGCGATGAATTTCTTTATTGAACACTGAGATGTAGGTTATGAAATTTCTCTCCAGTATGTAATGTAATAAGTAAAAATCGCGAAATTGTTTCTGAATACTTGGCCTATTATTAAAGTGACTTTTTCAAGGGTGTTTGTCTATCTCTTTCTCCTGGCTTTAGTTCTGGTAACAGCTCACCTCTGTAGAAAGGAGCCCGGGTATGCCTTTGACCCTGTATCCTGGATCATGGATCATAATCTATCTGTCTATTTTAAAATACATATAAGGTTTCAACCGATTGATCGTCAAAACATTTAAAATTTGGCATGTAGTTAGGTTTCACAAGTTGTCTAGGTGTATACTCCTAAGAAGTGATTACCCGAAGTTCACGTGAAAACGGGATATTTCGTTTTATGCGGGTGTACTCTAGTTCAGTAAATACTAATTGTTTAATATGTCTTTTTGTACGTACATGCCTTAATAACACGTCTTTATTCTTATAGGACTTGAAAAAACCAAAAGACTTGAAAAGACCAGCATTCAGCTGCGTTCGACATTCGTAAGTTAGGTATTAATTTGCTACATGATGTCCTCAAAATGGCGAGAAGGGCGCACCGGATGGGTTTTAGTGGGCAGGCTGGTACATTAGCTGCTTGGAGTCCTACACTCACCCAGGTGAAGTCGCGGGAGGCAGTCCGTAAAAAGGATTTTCCCTTCAAAAACAAAAAACAAAAAAGGTATTAATTCCTACGACTTTTGGTCCACCTGCTTACTAAAGAATTTTACAATCTTGGCCCAAAAAAAAAATATTAAAAATGGCTCTATTTCGATAGCCTGAAAGCCTGTATTTACCCTTAAAATATTGCGGGACGCGAGTGCTATACGTATGCATGCAAAGGTCCAATTTACGCCTTTCGTGTGAAACTCAATTTTCCAGACTTTATTAGTCTTTCCGAACAGGTGAATTTGTGTGTTTATATTTCCGCCATCAAACAAAAAGGGCGTCACGAAAATGTGTTATCTTAAATGGACAATTCTGTTTAAATGTTCTAGTTCCCAGATAGGTTGTGAAAGTCTGTCAAGGGAAAGGCTTATAGGAACTTGAAACTAGAAAAATGTTACTATCAGAATCTGAATGAGATCCAGGTAAACGTTGCCTTCGAGGTTTTTGAAACCAATGCGTTTGCAAAGATAATGAATTTCAATAAATATATACCGGACAAATTACACAGATTGAGTTACCCTCGAAGTTAGTTCGAAACTTGTGTAACGAGATACTAACTCAGCGATACTATATTTTATAATAAACGCTTGTATAGATAAACATCAATGACCTAGACCAATCACAGAAAGTTAGTTTCCCATCATATCCTGGCCAGGTTTCGAACCCGGGATCTCCAGTGTCACTGACAAGAGTATTACCGCAGCGCCACAGAGGCCATCAATGAAACAAAAGAAAATGCAACGATCGTGGCAAGTGATAAGATGTAGTATCTGCCTACTCCTCCGATAGAAACATGATTTTATGCATACACTAGCTTTTGCCCGCGGCTTCGCCCGCGCAAATGTATTTTAGATTATAAAATAAATAAAATTTCACCCATTTTTTAATCCCGTATCGTGCGGGACTGTTTTAAGTTTATATTTGATTTAAATTCATATGGCTTCTCCCGTCTCTTCTCGTTCTGTTCCGTCCCGTCACAACCTGTTGTGTCCCGTCCTACCCCGTCCAGTCCTCCTATCCTGTCCCATCCTATTTAGTGCCATCCTGCTTTCCGCAACTGACACGTATTTTTTACTAACCAATATATTTACAATACAAATGAACAAAACACAACGAAACGTCTTCAAGCATGAATACGAAACGACCAACAACTTATTAACGGAGGGTAAAAATGCTTTCAAAATCATAGAAGTCTTATTGATTGTCGAACGACAAACGATAGCGACTTTGACATGGTGGCGCCATCTATTGCTACATTATCAAACAAATTGTTCATTGAAGGAATAAATTTTCTTATCTTTTGCATATCAAAAATTAACACTTATAAGGGTTCCATCGTACCTTAAGGGTAAAAATGGGACCCTATTACTCGACTTCGGTGTCCGTCTGTCTGTTAGTTTGTCTGTCCGCTCACCCATCCTCCTGTCACCAGGCGTGTCTCATGATCCGTATTAGCTAGACAGGTGACATTTTCACAGATTATAAATTTCTGTTGACGTCAAAATAAAAATACTAAAACTGTATGCATACCAAATTTCATCAAAATCGGCCTAGCGGTTAGGCCGTAAAAGCGGAACGATGATTCACCCCCCCTTTAACTGTTTTGGGGGTTGTTTTTTGAAAAAAAAGTAGCCTATGTTTGAACTCGTATCTTAATCTATATGCATTTCAAATTTCATCAAAATTGGTTCAGCGGTTCAGGCGTGAAAGCGGAACGATGATTTTCATACAAACTTTCACCCCCCATTTGACTATATTGGGGGTCGAATTTTGAAAAAAAAGTAGCCTTTGTTTGAACGCGGGTTTTAAACTATATACATACCAAATTTCATCAAAATCGGTTCAGCGGTTCAGGCGTGAAAGCGGAACGATGATTTTCATACAAACTTTGACCCCCCATTTGATTATTTTGGGGGTCGAGTTTCCCCCCCTTGGGGGTTGACATTTCAAAAATCCCTTCTTAGTGCTCACTTATGTTACTAAAGGAACCTCTGTTCAAAATCTCAGACTCCTATACCGAGCGGTTTCGGCTGTGCGTTAATAAATCAGTCACCCAACCGCACCCCCTAAATCACGATTGGAGGGTAGTTTGAAAAAACTTATAATGTCAAACATATTTACTTGCCTATGTACGTGTTCATGCCAAGTTTCAAGTTTATAAACCCAAGGAATAAGATTTTTCATAGAAACGTTTTTACCCCTTTTCCCCCCCTTGGGGGTTGAATTTCCAAAAATCCTTTCTTAGTGCTCCCCTACATATCCCAAGGAACCTACATTCCAAATTTCAGCTGTCTACGACCAGTAGTTTCGACTGTGCGTTGTCTGTCAGTCAGTCACTCAGTAACGGAAGAGTTTTATATATATAGATATTAAAATGTATGTAAACAGAGCCTAAGACTTTGACATCATCCGTCTACCCACATGGCATATGAACAGAACAATAGGGCGCGTTATCGCCAACCTACAGAAGTGGAAATGAGATTATTCAGCAGGCTTCACTTGAATTAAGTTATTAAGGCTTCGTGCATCAAGAAAACTGAATATATTTTATAATGTATTTTGAAAAGAAGTTGTAATATGTGTGTTTTTAACTTATTACCTTACCTTACTTTGGTTTTGAGAGATAAGGAATATCACTATCATCAAAATTCATTTTTAATCCCCAACGGATGAAAAGGGGTGTCATTAATTTGACGCCTCTGTGTGTCTGTCTGTCTGTCTGCTTGTCTGTGGCATCAAATCTTACATACGGATGAAATGGTTTCAATTTGGTGATTTTTTATTATGTAAAAAAAATCCTACTACTATTATAAAGGCGAAAGTTTGTATGGATGTATGGATGTTTGTTACTCTTTCACGCAAAAACTACTGAACCGATTACCATGAAATTTGGTATGTAGGTAGCTGAAGACCCAGAATAACACATAGGCTACTTTTTATCCCAGAGTTCCCGCGGGATTGATAGGGTTTCCATGCGGACGAAGTCGCGGGCGGCCTCTAGTTATATATAAATATGATGGCAAAATCGGTTGAGCAATTTAAAAGTTGTGACTTTTGAGTTGAAATTGGTGCAGGAAGACCGAATGTCGGCGATAATACTCGTGTGAAAACGCATAGATAGAGAATATTGATGATTTAATCGAGAGTGTTCTTAGCTTAACCCCCGGTGCAAAAAAGAGATGTATTATAAGTAAAATATGCGCAAGCTTTCCATAAATACAGGATCTTGGACACGCTCTCAAAGCCCCGTTATCTCGACAAACTAAATTTTCGTCTAAAGTTACAACTAACAAACAGGAAATTAAATTATAACAGTAACGGTTTGAGTCGCTCGCCTTACATACGTTTGTACAGTCGGGGACAGATCAAATATACACTCATCCAAAAGATCCTTTCCAAAAGAGAAAAAGAGACTACAGATTTCTTAATGCTATCTTTGCATACTAAGATTTAATAAATTGACTGGCAAAGAATGTCTAATCATTCAGTTCACATATTGTAACTTGAAGGCTCAATTAAGTATTTAAAAAAAAATAATATACACTTCTTTGCTTCACCCGCCCATAACCCAAAGGTCGTTAACCCAAAACTTTCCGCACTTAATTATATCTGGTTTATCTGTTCCCGACTGTACTTTTACCATACAAGTCTTCGGTCGTTGGGTAAACTGCTATGTTTGTTAAGCATTGTGATTCCAAACCATTGCGTTGTATAAACCATGCACACACGCTTCGTATGACAAATTGTTATACTGTATAGTAAAATACAACAGTTGACTGTAGCGCTAATATGTCGTAAATTTATCAACAATGTCAATCTGTGTAGCTTTTTGCACTGAAAATGTAGACTTAAGAGAAATTACACAGATCATCTTTCCTAAAGAGCCGATGAAGGATAAAGAGTAATGGAAATTCTAGATTTTACTACATATTTTCAACTGACAGGCCCTGCATATTTTTACTTTACTTCGTCCATAATGTAAAAATAAATATGACCACTCCATCTATTTCCCATGGATGTCGTAAAAGGTGACTAAGGGATAGGCTAATGAACTTGGGATTCTTCTTCAAGGCTAGAAACATTAAGCCAAATAGCTGATCGTGGTCTATCAGTCTTTTAAGACTGTTGGCTCTGTCTACCTCGTAAGGGATACGTGACGAAGCTGTGGGTAAAAGCTATTATATAACATATTATATTATAAAACAGCTTATTTAGTAGAAGTAGGTACACATATTATTTCAACTACATAAATCATTGCAGTTCACAGCGTTTCAAGCCAGCCAGCATGTGGTAACCGGCAATTTATGGAGTTGGCTTTAAAACAAAATTGTCAACTTCCGGTGTAGAAAAATTTTCTGTAGAAGAAATAATGTAAAATAACTTCTTCATTGTAAAACTGATGTTCAGAAACGGGAATATAAATAAATTATAAATTACATGCATACCTACATATAATTTCATCTATATCCTAGTAGGGTAGACAGAGCCGACAATCTTGAAAAGTCTAAAAGGCCACGTTTAGCTGAATGGCTTAATGATGAAATTGAGATTTAATTAGTGCCTGTCTCTGCTGTCCTTGTCCTACAAGAAGAATCCCAAGTTTATTACGAGTTACTTTTCCCTTAGTCGCCGTTTACGACATCCGTGGGTAAGATATGGAGTGGTTCTATTTCAAAGTGTCAGGAAAATTTTAAAGGAAACTTAAGCACAATTGCAAAAAATTAAAGGTTTTTGGTTTGAGCCTTTTACTTTTTAAGTATGTACTCAAATTCGATACACACGATTAAATATTTGTTCAATATGGCAATATCATACCAATTTAATTAGACTCACGTGATCCTTATTTTGTTTGTGGTGGACAATCCACGTGCGCAATCCACTAGTTTATGGATTTAATCCAATTAGTACAACTGAACACAGGGTTAACGCCGTACTTTGTTTTTCATCCTCGCTATGAAACCACTTTTGATCTTTTGTGACGAGTTGCTTATGACAAAGTTGAAAAAAGAAATGTTTCCTACCATGCTGTCAAAATATAGGATTACATATAGGAATATGTTTCTCAACCTCAGTATAAGTTAGTTCGACTTATAATTGAAATGCACTAGCCGACGTAGTATAGCACGCGCGACGTCGTTTTTATCGCGCTATAAACTATCGTTGTCCCTATCACGTCATAATAAAAAGCGAAATAGCGGAACTGAGTGCCGAATGCTTAGGTTACCAGCTAAAATAAGTATTTATCACATCAATGAAAAAGTTATGCTATAAAACACAATTACTATTTACCCAGTACATTTATTGATATCAGTTTACACCGTCCGCAATATCGGAATACGGGATTGAGATTAGAAATATCGATTTGCGGTCTGTTTATAGACACAGACTAAACTTTAACACTATTATTAATTTCTCACCGAATTAGGCGAGGGACAAAGGAGTAGCCTAATTTAAACTTTGACCTACCTAATATAGACTAATTTCTTAAAATAAAACAAATTCTGACCTATTCGAGTATGTTAGTGGTAGGTAAATATTTTTCTTTTTCAAAAAAAAAAAGAACAAAAACTTTTATAATAATTATATTTTAAAAGTCGAACTGAAAGTGGCCAGTTTCAAAATATTGCAGCAACCGTAGCATTAAACTTGTTTTATCACGATATTAAAGCATTATTATTATAAGTTAAAATACATCAAAAAAATTAACTTCTCCCGGGGGTGATGCCCTGGGCAAGAGTTGAATAGGACAAGAGTGGATTTCCTTTTTTAATTGATTCTGTGATTTCCTACTAACATGCAATAGGTACAACAAATTCGATTTCTACCCTTTACACTATTGTGAAATCCAAATCGATAACTATCAAGAAGCTTAATCGATAATCCCTACTAGACGTATCAAAAATGACGGTCGCGATATTTGTACAAATGGTGTCGAGGCCGTCACGCGATGTTGCTATACTGACATACAAAATGATCAAAGCCTTTATGATACACGTTCACCTTAATTGAAAGTGGCGAGTAAGGATAAGTGAAGATATTACAGTTCAACAAATTCTTGTGTAATCTAAAGCGGACCCCAAGCTCCGAAGCATATTCAAGATATAAGTACAACAAGGTCATTCTTCTCTATCTTTGAGGTAAAAAGTGTTAAAAAGAGATAGAACATAAGACAAAATTATTGTACGTGAATGGGGCCAATATGAGAAAAATACTTATGGTATGCTCAAAAAAGAGATAAAAATTTGGTATTTCTTAAAACAATGGTCTTATATAATAGGTTTATAACCTTAATACATTTTTTTATAATATTTCCAAATACTTTCTTTTGAATATTCAAAATATAATGATGTCTCAAAAAATTACCAAGATATTATAGAAAATACGTTCCTCGAAAACCATTACTCCCTCCCTAGGCTACAATATCATTACTTAACCTTAACTCTCAAAGGGGATTTAAAACTAAGTGCTTGTATTCCCTATGTACTAAAATTACCTTTTTTAAACTAAATGGAAGTTTTCGAAAATTATTTGGAACAGGGTTTAACTTTAACGAAAACATGGGTATTTTTATTTCGGGCAGATGGATATAAAGATGCAATGTTTAGTCTTTCTGAACTCTCGCAACTTGACCCCCTTTTAAACCATAATTATGAATTCTGTGTTAACCTACAAGTTCCAATGTCATCTGGTATTTCTGACCTGACCATGCCCGGTCTTAATTTCGACATGGTGGTTAACCGAATTATTATGTCAGATTTATCCTAATCGTCCTGATCTTACTCCCGATTGTGTCCTTACTTTTCTGGAGAGGAGCCTGAGGTCTGCCTGGAAATAAGATCTTGGACTGAGTAAGCCAAGTACGTATATATGGAGTAACTGCTATCTGATATTCGCTCCTTTTTTGCTGGGATCCTAAATCAGATTGTATTATAATAAGACATCTTGTCTTGAAGTGTCGCTTATTATTTTTGGGATTTGTAAAATAAAAATACGGAGCTGTTTTTGAATAAAATTTGACTATAATTCGTAAATGGAAAAGTAAAAACAAAACACAATCGGACGCGTGCATTGCGTCAATGCGGCACAAAGGAGGATGTATATGAGCTTCAACATGCCCCCGGGCGTTGAAAGCTATAGGTTCGAGCTTTCAACCCATCGAAGAAAATACTGGTAATGGGCATATTTTGCTAAATGCCCTGCGGATTACACCATCTGCTGTTCTTACATCGGCGAAGCGCGCGATGCCATCAAGTCCAGGATGAATTGCCACGACTCGTCCTCATCTCCATTTTAGCGGCGGGAGGTTATCATTCTTCACCACTACTAAAGTGTCCAGCTTCAGATTATCCTGATCAGTACGCCACTTTGTACTTTGCTGAAGTTCAGCTATATATTCTTTGCTCCAACGAGCCCAAAAATGCTGGCGTAATTGCTCAATTCGTTGAAATCTAGTCAAGTGATCAAAGGACTTAGTTTGGTAATCATCTTGTGGTAAGGATGTAAGAGGACGTCCAATAAGAAAATGGCCTGGAGTCAACGGAGAGAGGTCAGTAGGATCCGATGAGAGCGGTGTAATCGGCCGGGAGTTTAATACAGCTTCAATTTGTGTGAGCGTAGTGTATAATTCCTCATAAGTTAAATTACAATTGCCCAACACTCTATGCTAATGATACTTACTCGACTTTACACCCGCTTCCCAGAGACCCCCAAAATGGGGCGCATGCGCGGGTATAAAATGAAAGTAAATGGATTCAGAAGCTGCACTATCACTCTAAGAATTACAGTTATTTTTCAGAAATTCAGAAATTTCTTTATAGGCTCCAGTAAACGAAGTACCATTATCTGAATAAAGATCAGTAGGTTTACCTCTACGAGATATAAATCGACGCAATGCGAGTAAAAAATTGTTACTTGTGAGATCACCAACTAGCTCCAAGTGGATAGCTTTGGTGGTAAAACAAACAAATAGTGCAATATACACTTTTACTAACCTATAGCCACGACCTTGACGACTAGCACACATGAGTGAACATAGTCTACTCCATCACTTTGAAACGGATAACCGTCTGGAGCGATGTGCTGCTGTGGTAAATTTCCCATCAAAGGTGTAACAATTTCACCCTTCATACGCATACACAAAACACATTTATGATAACAAGCTTTTGCTAAATTTTGACCACCAATAGGCCAATAAGTCTCCCTGATAGACGATAATAATAATTGGGGACCAGCATGCAGAAGCCGTTTATGTTCATAATGAAACAATAAATTGGTAAAGACATGAGTGGACTGTATAAGTATAGGGTGCTTTTTATCAATAGAAAAGAGTCAGAGTTATCAATACGATCTCCAACTCGCATGAATTATTTTCATCTACATAAATATTAAATTTAATGAGTTGACTTTTCTTAGGCAAACTCTGCTTATTTAAAAGTAAATAATATTCAGGTTTACTCTTTAACCTACGCTCTAAAGATATAAGACAGTGCTTTGCTCGTGATACTGAATCTCATAAAGATTCAGGAGTACCCTTTAAAGGTATACGTGCGCAAAACCTACCGTCTTCAAGACGAGATGTGTTCTCGATAAAGTGTTCCTCACACATGTGTTCCTCACACATGTGTTCCTCAGGCGAATAATTAGGTGACTTTGCACTTACTTCCTCTAACGGCCAAAAACGCATTGAATCATGTTGAATATCAACTGCAGGTTGAGTAGTTTCAGAATATGACATGCTTGCGTACTACTAGTGATGTACTTATCATAAATAGGACCTGAGATAACCCAACCTAACTTTGTCTCACATATAACTGGCTTCCCCTTACCTAGCCCTAATTGTTGTGTACCTAATAAAACCACATAGGGTTGGCCAAACAAATGTTAGGCGGCATTTCAAAATTAAAAATATTTATTTCAGAACGCGGCACACTACTAGTTATCGTAGGCAAAACGAAACAATTAATTTCGGAAGAAAAACTGTTATCTAATGATGTCATCTGCGTATGACACGTTTTATTTACTGTAGAAACAGAATTGTTTATGCCTAGGATTGAGCCAGTAACCTGACTAGTCTGTAAGTTCAACTGTTGACACAGTTTTTCAGTCATAAGACTCGATGTACTTCCACTGTCTAACACTGCACGCACAATATGCTCACGATTATTGTTATCGTATAATTTAATTAAAACAGTAGACAGAAGTACCTCGCAATGCCCGTTACGTACATTTGCTGACAACGCAACGTCATTCGTATCGTTAGACGCGGGCTGTGGTGGAGAGGCGGACGATGATATCTCAGATGGAGAGCTATTTCCCCGACGTGCCTGCTGATTTACATGAATAAGTGTATTATGGCGTCGTTTACATACCTTGCAACCTGGTTTCTTACACGAGTTGGCAAAGTGCCCTCTTCGGAAACAATTAAAACAAACTTTATAACCAGGTAGCAAGTTCAAACGGGCCTCAGCAGTCAAAGCCAAAAATTGAGAACAATTATATAAGAAATGATTACCCTTGCACATAGGACAAGCCCTTTGGGTTGTTTCAGCATTCGACTGCTGACTAGAGTTACCTGGTACCGCCACCATAGACTTAATTTTTGGAGTGAACTTATTATATGACTGGTTACCACGTGACAACTCTAGTGTTTCTAATAAATCAGCACGACTGCGAATAAATGTTAAAAAATCATCGAAAGTAATGGACCTGTTCTGATCCATACGTCCCTTGTATTCCTCCCACTCTCTGTATGTCTTTCGATCTAATTTATGAGTAATGATATGAATTAAAAGAGTATCCCATTGCCTAACAGGTTCGTTCAAGGACTCAAGCGCACACAGATTTTTATTGACTTGATCAATTAATCGCTTTAACATAACAGATGACTCTTGTGTGATAGATTCAATATTAAATAAAGCTGAGACGTGATTTTGTAGTAAAAGACGTTTGTCATCAAACCTATCACACAGAAGCTTCCATGCAACTGCATAGTTGCTGGCCGAAAGTTGAACTGATTGGATCACCACAGCAGCGGACCCTTCCAGAGAAGTGCATAAATAGTGAAATTTATTTATTTCATCAATATCATCGTTATCATGTATGAGGCTAGTGAAAGTGTCTCGAAATTCCAAATAATTATCGTAAGAACCACTAAATTTTGGAATCTGTATTGTAGGTAACTTCACAAGACGGCGACTTGCACGAGAACCTTCCTCGCTGCTTGCGCTCAACAGCGGCATTGAGTTTGTTTGCGCGTGCAATATACCTTGAGCCCTAGCTATTTCTCTATAATAACGAGACTCAAACTCCTGTCGCTCGATAAACTGGGCTTCAGGATTATCAACTACACATTCTAATTGTAATTGTACCTCGTCATACTGATCAAACAACGATTCCATCTTACCAATACGCAACTGTAATTCTCTGGCATCGTATCATCCAAAGTAATGCTTCTAAGTGAATCCAAGTAATTTATAAATGAAGTCAAACGCCCTTTAAAGCTAGCTCGCTTTTTAATGAGTTCCTTCTCGTTCGACATTCTGGGAAACGAGTGTTGTCAACCTGGAATTTATACAATGCAAAAGGTAAATAAGATCACAATTACACGTATACTAATCACTATACAGCTGCTAACAAATAACGTTATATAATACTAATTTACGAGAAGTATCTAATTATTATCATTAGTCATCAAGTAAAAACAGGAAACTGTATTATAAAACTGCAAACTGCACAATGTATGTACTTAATAATCTGTATTAATACAAGGTAAATAGCAACTTAATATTGCCTTTTCTTACAATTGAATAGTAAAATATTTTTTTTACTTTTTATTTACCTATGCGTAAGAGGCAATGAAATATGTTGACATTAAACACAAATTAGATGATATTAAAAAATAAAACAGCTGTAAGTAAGCGACACATAAAAAATAGACTGATTTGAAATTGGAACGGAATGCGAAAAAATATGAACCCACGCGCGAAAATTAAATGTGAACAAACAATATAAATTATCAATATTTCGCAAATTTTATAACGAATTAAACTAAATAATGTTGCTTTTATGCACACAATTCCTATTTCAAGTACAATTTAGTCTTAATTCAACGAAATAATTGTAGAACAAAGTTACTACAAAATTGATTTTTTGTTCACAGCGCAATGAGTATTTGAATGAAATAAAATGACCTAAATAATTTATATAATATTAATAAAAACTTATTCACTAACCTGCTGGATGAAAATACCTTTAGAGTGTTGGGTTATACTACCTATATTGAATGAATACGCTCAACACCATACAAAATATTTCCTTGCAAATGACTCCGCAGATTGTATGTAATGGCCAATTTTTCCGTCCAAACTTTCAGTCTTGATGGAGATTTTTCCAATAAATATATAAATAGCTGATCCTTAAAATGATATCCGGCTACGATCCTGGACCATGTCTTGAAGTGTCGCTTATTATTTTTGGGATTTGTAAAATAAAAATACGGAGCCGTTTTTGAATAAAATTTGACTATAATTCGTAAATGGAAAAGTAAAAACAAAACACAATCGGACGCGTGCATTGCGTCAATGCGGCACAAAGGAGGATGTATATAAGCTTCAACACATCTTAAATATTCATGTTTTCTCACGATGTTTTCCCTTACCGCAATTATCATCGGTTAGTAATCAAACTAATTTAAAAGAATCATGTCGTATTAGAAACATTATTCATGTTTTTCGTAACATTAATAAAGGTAGCAATCACTAGGAATCATAACATATTTTGATGCACTTACGGTGAGGAAACCTAAGTTCCCCCACAGGTTGCGAAGGCCAGACGGGAGTCGCTTCATGTAAAAACCTGACTCACGCAATCCAGGATCTATGGTTAAGGACTTACCCCGGGCTCCTCTCTAGAATGGTGAGGATTCAACCGGGACTATATGCAGGAAGATGAAGAAGAGAACATGTTCCTACTGATGCCAATATCGTTGACATCCTCAGCTTTCATCATAGGTTGAAAAGTTAGTTTTTTACATGAATCGACGGTAGGGAGTAGGGAGACCCCTATTTAGTGATAAAGAAAATAACATTATGTGAAGAACATTTTTCTAACATTACTTTTCTTTACGACTGATAAACTACTCTGGTTAGACAGCAGTAAAACAAATGTAGTTTACGAGATACTTATTTTTATGATACGATGTAATGGATAATATGACGTAGATCAAATTATCTGAGAATAGTAGTATTTAGGTTTAATTTTTTAGAAGGTTATAGTTGTTAATTTATTTTACAAGTCGGAATAAGAAGTAGATGTTTACAATTATCGCCGGTAAATTTGTTGCTGATAAAATACATTAAGTAATAATAATTATCGGTTATACTTATTCTAATGGCTATTAGTGTGACAGTTATAAAATACCTATAGCTCATTTTGATCACTCAAGTAAAATATTAAGACTGAACAAATATTAATTTCGTTTAATCTTTTATGAACATTTAGAGAATTATTTTTATAATCAAACTTTCTTAGTAGGTAATATAAAAAATTACGAAATTTGTATAGGTTTGCTGTTTTACACTCCCACACGGAATCTATACAATAATATCGCTAAAAAATAAGAAAGATACATAATACTTAGTGTAGTGTATCTAGTAATAGATACACGTTGTCTCACACATACAAGTCGGTATTATAAATGTCAAGTAGACAGTTGCGTGCGCACAGCAATCGCAGACAGACGTGTACTGGTACTTGGTGTAGTAGTGAGCCGGTGACTGTACGTAGTACAAATATCACGTATTTTACACTTATATTTACATAATTTTCTAGATGGTAGATAAAATCTAGTAGTTACCAAGGGAAGCTCTCAGCATCAACACTAAACATTTAAAGTAGAGATTTGCATCTCAAACGCTCACTTGTAATAGCAGAGTGACCGCAGAAATGTCGTTTATATGAAACGACGTATTATTCGACTTCATTTACGTTGATTGCATGCTATGATAGTACTGAGGGTGAATATTTTAGATTCGTTATGCTATGGCAAGAAAATTGTTTCGAGAAATGCACGTCACTCTATCGTATACTTAACATACGTACATATAGTCACGTCTATATGCCTTGCGGGGTAGACAGAGAAAACAATCTTGTAAAGACTAAAAGGCTAGCTGTATAGATCCATGATGGAATTTACTTTACCATATTTTTAGCAGTCTGCCGCTTTGCCTGCCTGTATGCCTTTGAGGCAATGATACGCATGCTTATGACTCAATGTGCTAATCGATACTTTTATGGTGAGGAAAAACATAATTAGAAAACTTGCCAATTCAGACAACTGGATGTGTAACTATGATCCGATAGCGTAAGTATCTGACCAACATCGAGAGTAGCTTCGTGTAAAATTTGACTTACCCTATCCAAAATCATGGTCTTAGGTGCACCTCGGTCCTTGCCAGAGAGGCGAGAATGTCACCAAGATTAACAACAGAAGAAATACAAAAGATTAAATAATTTATTAAACTTAATAATACTATGATTACCTGATACCATGAAAAAACATATCTTCCCATATGCTCACAAACAAAGACACAGCATTGTTAAAAATCGTATCGTTAAAAGCAATAACTATTTTTGGGTCATAATAACGATGGTTCATTGTTTCGATTACAACCACCGCAAATCAATAGTTTTATCATCATCAATTCATTAGTGCCATAATGAAGCTTCCTATTGTTTCTGGAACGCTTTTAACTAAATAAAACATTTCATCCAAATTTACTTTATTATACCAAACATCTTTTCCAATGTTAGTTTTGTAAAAGATTGTAGATTCATCATTGTTCTCCGAGCTGATGAATTGAATAATTGAACTTTTGGCCTAGTTACCGAACAAAGAAGTTCAATAAAGCCTGATCCTAGTTTAATATGCTCAAGCGATTAATTTATGTTAGACGTTGAACTCAATTCAATTTCTTTAAATATTTTAGATGCAATATAATAGTTACTTACTTTTAATTACTTACCGCAAACTCTGATGATACATTATATGTGGAATTAACATAGAAAATTCAATGATAACGTACATACATATGTACATATTATCACATCTTTATCCTTAACAGGGCACAAAGAGTCAACAGCTGTATACGAATAGATTAACGATAGAACTAAGATTCAAATAGTTGCTAACCCATCGCCTGAAAGAAGAATACCTTTTACTTGGTAATGTATACCTTATTTTTTATTATATCAAATTAAATATGAAAAACTGGTTTTTTTTTACTTTTGGTATAGTTAAAATTTGTCTTAAATTTACTTTTACTCATATTAATCACAAAAAAGAACGCGAAAAATCTCTTAAAGCAATGCTACAACTATATATGGATTATAATCATAATAAGTAAGAAATTTTGAAAGGTATTAAATATACAGATAAACAAAACGATTGCTTTCCTTATATCACAAAAAGAAGCTATTCAAGCAATGAATAATCAAAATGCCATGATTTGTCATCATATAGATTGATGCCAATGAATTTGTATAGGTACGCAATACTTTAAGTGCAAGTCTATTTTAAGAGGGAGCATTGCACTTTGCAAAAACGAATCCGGTGAGTCACACCACTCAAAATAACGGTAACGAGGAGGAAGGGAATCTGCTATATTAAGAACAAATATCATCGTATGCTAAAGATAGCAATAAGACATGTACCTAAAGCAACGCTATAAATAACATGTATCTATATTGGTCAGTGTGTATTTTAGTGACAGGTTAAAGAAATAGCGTAATAAGGAAATGCTGTGACGAGAAAAAAGATATGCAGTGTAAATTGACTTCCGGTAAAAATTTTGCAGTGGAGATTATTCTACACCTGCGCTTCGGAAGCGGTAGTTGAATTATCCTCTAGTTATTTTGATGTCAATTAGCCATTTTGACAATAAATCTATTTTTACTGAGAGAGTAGGTTGACTAAGCAAATATATACAGACCGTGAGTGTGACTCAATTCTATCATTAAGCCTAACAGCTAAAAGTGGCCTTTCAGTCTTTTAAGTCCGCTGGCTCTGTCTACCCCGCAAGGGGTATAGGCATGATTATATGTATGAGTGGGAAAAATGGAAGAGGAAAGCCCAGACGAATATACCTTGATCAAAAAGACACATTGGCGATAGCTCAAGAATGTCTAAAACTGACTAGCTTGCATGAAGAGAGTTATAAATGTGGATGCAGCGAAAGCATATAGGAATCGCGGCAAGTAGAAATATGTAGCACTCTTCCAGGATAAAGGCGTGGTTTTATTTATGTACGTAATGTATCTTCCATTCTGATATTGGATCAGTTGTTATATACATTATCATGTCGCGTTTTTTTCTAGTTAATTGCTGTTTATTTTTCCACTAGCTTCAACTGTTCTTACTAATTCATACCGTAATTTAAAAGGTAAATCATTAAGTGGTGATTTTTCGTACGGTATATATTTATCATCGTTTCTGTATTTTGGGTGCAAATTACGAAGAAGTATGCAATGATCGTGGCAAGCGGATCTACCTACCACTCCAGGATAGCGTGATTTTATGTATGTATAATGCAAATAAATTATATTCAGAAGAGTTATTAGGGGATTGGTTGCGTCTGCACGACTAATTTGTTAATATTGTTCTAAATTTCGGTAGGCAATATAACCAACCGCAAACTATTTAATTAAGCAAAAGGATAATTTATCACAAAACCAAAACTGACCAAGCTATCCTGACCTGACTGACCGAAGCCACAATTACTTGTTTGCCAAAGATTTTACCACTAATCTTCACGAGATAGATTTTGTATCTAACAGTGGCCTTCTAATTTATCATGTGCGTTAATTTTCTTAGGGGAACCTTTTCCTTCAATAGAAATCAATTTGTTTTTCTTGTAAGCGTATTCGTAGCCCTTAATCCGTTTAAGCTTGCAATTGATTGTCTTAGTTAAGGTATACTAATTGTTCTTGCCTAAATAGTAATTTATTGACTGACATACCAACGCACAGCCCAAACTGCTGAATCGAGAATTGAAGTCAGACATGTAGGTTCCTTTTATGGTCTAAGAGCGTAGGTACTCTAGTTATACAGTAAAAACTCATTGAATCCAAATAATTAACAAATTTTATTTATTATCTGTATTGTTAATTAAAGTACTTTTACAGTTCTTTTGTACTTATCTTAAATAGAAATTACAATAGTAAGGCAATTCTCATGTAAGCTATTAGAGTTTAATAAGTTGAGTTTTATGTTTGACTTACTCACTAAATTACAATATCGAGATATATTTAATACAGTATTGCAATAAAGAAGAAAATATTTTAATTTATTTAAAAGGTTTCAAGCTTTAACTCAGTGTCATAAATATTTACATTTTTAATACGACGACTGCTTAAGTGTTTACTATAATAATAACCCATTTCAACCGACTCTAAACAGCTACTACTCATTTGTAATTTGCGCGATGTTTATTCCAAAAAATAATAATATTGAATTTGAAACTAACCGTTCCTTTAGACCATTTCTTTTAATTCAAGACAAAGGTTAATTAACTAAGGATTTTTTTTTTGAGACACTAACATAAAGTCCTTTGTAGGTAGGCTTTGTTTACCGCGTAAGGTTAGATGAACTCTATGGAATTCTATGTTAAAATGATTTAAAAATAAAAATATATATATATATATATTTTATTATATTACTTATTTTCTGTTTAGAAATAGAATTATTTTCAAGTTATTGTTTATTGACGTCTACATAAATGAAGTAAAATTTACTACAGCTCACAAAGTGCAGGTGTAGAAAAAGCTTGTTCCGCAAACTACACTCCAGCATTTTCACTGAACGTCGATTTACATACAAATAAATAAAAACAATACACACACACACATACACACACACACGCACACACACCCACACAGTAAATATAGTACAGTCCTGACATTGCAAACATGTATCAAATTACTGTTTTCGATGAAACGTGCCGCTTTTGAAAATAAAGCAAGTTTATTTAATTCTATCATTGATATTGGATTTCATAATACAATTCTACTTTCATTGTCAAAAATAACTTTTTATAAATTTATTACGGTACAAAAAGAAAAATCTCCAAACAAGTCGTTTTCAAGAGTTTTTTCTAACAAATGTTTGTTAAGTACTTGTTAGTTAAAAGTTTGGGTAAAAAAAGATACTTAAATCAAAGAAGTTTTGCAAGAATACATAATATCTTGTAGTTAAAAATAATATTTTTTTAATAAGTCGCAAAAACTGTTCTAAACATTTTTTTTCTAAAACAGAAATTATAGAATTCGTAAACAATCGTAATCTTAAGTTTTAGATTGCAATAGATAGAACAAACTACTATATTGATGGAGTGGTCCTATTCTATTGGTAAAGGGAACCACACGGCTTATTGTAACTATTGATTTCCAAAAACAAGGTAGAATTATTTTAGACATCATAATACTTTCTTGTTTATAAAACATCTGTAGGAGATGAAGTGCTAAAATTCGACAACAGTGTGGGCTCACTTCACCTTCATTTTATTTCTATGGTAACCAGTAGGTGCCGCAGTGAAAACTTTTAATGGCTTGAAGTTATATCGCCAATAAGCGTAAAACACTCAACCGCTCTTAATATTTCGACATATTGGGAGTTCTACTTTGTTCGATTGGTGTTTCTACGGATTATACATATTTACTCATACATTAAAACTTTATTTAATGTTTTTGTAGTAATCAATAATGAATCATTGGAAATTTTTCGTAATTCAGTGATAATGAATAATACATGCCGTGTGGTTCCCGGCACCAATACGAAAAAGAATAGGACCACTCCATCTCTTTCCCATGGATGTCGTAAAAGGCGACTAAGGGATAGGCTTATAAAATTGCGATCCTTTTTTTTAGGCGATGGGCTTGCAACCTGTCACTATTTGGATCTCAATTCCATCATTAAGCAGAGCAGCTGAATGTGGCCATTCAGTCTTTTCGGGACTATTGGCTCTGTCTACCCCGCAAGGGATATAGACGTGACTATATGTATGTATGTATGAATAATAGATACTAATATTCAATTCAATTCAAAATCTTTATTGCATATCATAAAGTACATCTGTTGAATTCAGTTAGATACTACTTAAAAATAGGTACAATATTAACCTGAGCGAAATAGCTTAAATCAAGCGTGTATCTTTCTAGCTTTTATTTAATATATCTTCTATCAAGTTGTAACATGCTGAGTTGGGACTTCAATGTATATAGTATTTTTTTTAAGCCTTTATAATCACCAAAGACACTTGAGGAGGGTTGGGTCCGGGATATTTCTAAATGTAAAAAAGAAATTTCTTAAGTTGTACCTTTACTGAAAAAAAGGCACAAATGCACAGAGCAAGGATAGGTTCCATGTTAAGATTGGGTCCACCCACTGGGCCGTATTTCATATGATTCATAATCGCAAAAATATTTAGTAAATTACCATATTTACCATACTTAAAATTCTTTATTGGATGCAATAGCAGCAACTTGCATCTAGCTAAACGTGACCTTAGATTGTGTGTCTATCGGCTCTATCGGCTCTTGATTGTGTGTCTATCCCTTGAAAGGATTGTAGACGTGATATATGTGAGTATGTGAAGGAAATAATTTCACATACATATAATTACGTCTCAGAGCTTACAGACTGAAAAGCCCACGTTAAATTCAACAATAAAGCATTTACTTACTTACTTAAACTGTATAGCTTAATTATGCAATTGATTATTTTCTTTTAAAACAAAAAGGTTAGTGAGCTTTTTACATACGTAATTGTACTATACAGAATATACTCAATATACTCGT
This sequence comes from Amyelois transitella, assembly GCF_032362555.1. NCBI lineage: Eukaryota > Metazoa > Arthropoda > Insecta > Lepidoptera > Pyralidae > Amyelois > Amyelois transitella. The sequence goes on along the minus strand of NC_083519.1, from coordinate 5,362,571 downwards.
ACTGACCCTTTTAAAGGACAGCTTTTTTTCCAAGTTAACTGCCAAGGGTTTATCTTGGATCAAATAGTTTTATGTCTCTTCGTAAACTCGTAACGGGCCGAGGTTCAATTCAGATTGTTCAAATTGAATGGTCCAGAGATTCCAAAGCGAACTTGGCTTTATTTACATAAAAATTGAATTTTTTATTCACTGTTCCAGATAAATCTTATTCTTGAAGGGTTTAGATAGGGAATATTAGAAAATAAACTATTCTTTTTATAAATAAGAGTTGTAAAAGTGGATAAAGGGTGAAGTGATTGAGTTTCTCGTCAAATATTTTCTCTAAGCTGACGAAAATCTTTGAAGAAAAGGAAAGAAAATAAACAAACATGGGACAACAGTTAAGCTACGCTAGGCGAAATGAGAGATTCAATTTTTATTTATGATTAAAGGAATTATTTGGATCAAGTCTTACAGCAGATGAAAAATATGATAATGGTATTGTAAATAGAGGGAAATCTTATGACATGGTGCGATGCATAACTTTGAATATGAAAACTTGTTCAATAAGGAAGGGCCTTTTTTATATTTGAGTGTTATGAAAAGAAATCACAATGGCAAAGCTAATTAAGATTAGTGAAAGTGGTCTTCGAGTGTAGTGAATCTTTTGCAACTATTGGCTCTTAAGTTGGGTTAGCTCGTATGAGATAAAGGCGTGATATATATATAACTAGGAATTTAATCACACTTAAACATAACTACATACATACATCCATACATTTGGTCACGTCTATATCCCTTACCGGGTAGATAGAGCCAACAGTTTTAAAACTTAACTAAGAGCTTGAATACATGTTAATTTGAATACCTAATGGGTTAGATTAATGTGTAGGAAAAACAATTATGACATGATCTCATAAAACGTTATGATGAGAATAAAAGATTGATACTTAGTATAATATATGATATTAAAACTCGTGCTGTTTCTACTGTTACAAATTATTTGAAAACTCTACATACGCTTGTAACTCGATAAGCCTTTTAATTTGCTTAGTGGAATACACAACGAGTATAATTTAATTAAAAGTTACACACCACTCTCCCCACTTAGTGGATTAAAGTCGATCTATGTAAAAAGTGCTTCTTTTAATTTATGAAAAAAATATATAGGATAGCGTAGATGCCGCAGTAAGATTCTAACCACCCTGATGTTAGGATTTCTACATGGAGTCTACTTCTAAAATGTAGTTTGGAATTACGCATGTATATCATATATTATATCACGGTACGACACGCTTACTGAGTTGTCGCCATCTTTAAATCTCCGCAATCTAGCTAAACGTTGTCTCGAGTCCTATAACTATCGTCTCTATCTTCCTATGTATATGAGGAGGATATCTATGTAATTGAGTCAATTTCTTATAAACGTATAAAATTCTGCAATATTTGTTAAGATAAAATGTCTCGCAGTATATCAAACGTTATCAAAAGTACGTTACTGAAAATCAGAGCGTATTTCTACTTTTCCAGGAAATAAAGTTAAACCATTTTCGTATTTATTGACATATTGTAATAAGGTGCAGCCAATATGGAATGTTTATTATGAGGAAATATTAAAAAGAGGAAGCTTTTCATGTCAGAAGAAAACCGAGATAAATCTTTTCTGATATTTCGACTCTGAATGTAATTTTGTATCAGAAAATAATATACCTTTTTCTGTTTTGATGTTGGAGTTTATTATATCTATTACCTTATTAAACGATCTATCCATATAATCACGTCTATATCCCTTGCGCAATAGATAGAGCCAGCAGTCTTGAAAGACTAACAGGCCACGTTCAGTTGTTAGGCGTAATGATAACATTCAGATTCAAATGTGCCGTGTGGTTTCCGGCACCAATACAAAAAAGAATAGGACCACTCCATCTCTTTCCCATGGATGTCGTAAAAGGCGACTAAGGGCTTATAAAATTGCGATCCTTTTTTTAGGCGATGGGCTAGCAACCTGTCACTATTTGGATCTCAATTCCATCATTAAGCCGAGCAGCTGAACGTGGCCATTCAGTCTTTTCGGGACTATTGGCTCTGTCTACCCCGTAAGGGATATAAACGTGACTATATGTATGTATATATGCAAATTAAAATAGTGACAGGTTGCTAGGCTATTGCCTATAAGAAGAATCCCAATTAAATAAATAGCTCTTAAAAGGTTATTAAACAAAATCAATTAGCTAAAACAATATTTTGTGGTTGAAATCAGACACCTGATTTCAAAATAAAAGGTATAGCAGCTATTAGATTTTTGAGAGATATTATTGCTGAATTTTTGGTGTGGTGTGAAGTATACAAGTAAGTGATATTTAAACATCGATCCGCTGCATTACCACGAGGCTCCTCAGAAACATTTCCCGAACAATGAATACCTTAGGACAAATATACTTAAATCAGCTTTAATTCCAGAGATTTTTTATCTTTAAAAATCGATTACATCGGGTAGATTCGATCGGAAATAGGCTATCAGGAAGATTGCGCTTCACTGGATATCCGGCAGGTAGATTATTGAGTGCTTTTTAAATTTGCCACCTTATCAGCGTTTTGCATCATCTCTCATCATCATCATATTACGAGTGTAATTGGAAATTTGCAAACGTACAAAGTTTTTGATTTCAGATTAAATACTTCGTTTCATTTTGTATTTTTGTGTGTTGTGTTTGTAACTTAGTTTCTTAAAATATGAGTAAGCTTCTTGGTGTAAATACCCAATTTACAAATTAAAAATTGTACCCGTGATGCTATTCTTGGGCCGCCGTTTTAGGACCCCGGGCTCCTTTGCAGTGAGATATGGATGCTGAGGATATTGAATCAAAATTCCGATCGTTGAAGTATCAAACAATATATAAATATTAGACGAAAACTGAAGGTGCAATGAATAAATGTATGAGATAAAAATGAATAGGTACTTTAAAACCGAACCGAATCAAAATATTTTCAAAATTTTGAAGATAATTAATCAAAACAGTAAAAATAAACTCAGCTGTGTTTTATTTCTCACGGTTGTTGTATTCTACAACGTAATAAAACACACATGTTTCAATAAACAAGTAAATCCGTCCGCTCTTAATAATATTTAATTCAAGCACATCCTAAAATAGAATGCTATTTCACAAATAACATTTTGAACCTAGTAAAATGTTTTGTGCCAAGAAAAACCCATTATAGAGAATAACAGTTATAACATTTTGCACAATGCACCAAAAATGTTACCCGTTCGTGTGAATAGTCTAGAATTGTAAACTTATATTATTTGTAGTTCAGTAGCGAAGAAAAATATAGTATATGCCAGATCTTCGTCAGCTTTGAAAGGAAATAAAATGGTATATAATAGGCTTCTTATTTTGAGTTTGAGACGAAACTAATTTCATAATAACGAATTTAATAATCTTTGAAATGAAAATAATGTAAATAAATGCGAAAAACGTATGCAGGGGGAGTCGCCGGTGTATAGATGTAGTTTCTGCCTACCCCTCCGAGAAAGAAACATTTTATATATGAATAGAAAATCTATAAATGATGATAGTATATAAATGATGATAGAACACCTAATAACATCCCTACAGTCGGTTGAAAGTGCAAGTATTTTGACATTTCAAAATACATGCATTAAATCTTGATACGCAATAATTTATATTAGTACTTTATGAAAGTTCAAGTAAGCTTGGTTACTTTCTATATTCTTAATATTTTCATCATGAAACCTCGCATGTTAAGTGCGATATGTGACTATTTTATACAAGCTGCATTGTACAAGACGGGATTAAATGAACCCTACCAGACAGCAGAATGACATTGGTATATAAGACGCTACTATGAAAATACAATCATTGATATTTTAATAAATTTTATTTTTGAAAGCCGGTTTGTTTGATCTAAAATTAAGATGGGAACTTTGGAAGAGGAAGGCATAGACAAATATGTCTTGATCGAGTTTGGAAAGTCTTTGGAAAGTGGTTCTCTCCAAAGTTATGAATATCAAATAAATGTCTATTACTTTATAGTATATTTTGCTTCGTTTACTTTGTACAAAAAAATTGTATGATATAATAGGGTATGCTCACCAAAAATAATTTGATAGGGTACTTATGATTTCACTGCTAATACAAAATTAAATAAGACTTGTTTTGAGGAATTGCTTTGTTTAAAGGAATTAAATTTTTCCAATGAGAAATTCATTCACCGGTTAAGCTAGGCATAGTTAGAAAAACCAAAATGAATAAACTTTTTTCGAAGAACAACACAACATAATATTACTGAATAGTGCTTTCTTTTTATCAATAGCCTGTATTTTGTATTTTTGCAGCAGGTTTTTCGGTATACACATAATATATACACTATTTACACTAAAATTTCACTATCCATATCCATACATATAATAAAACTGTAAATGAACTTTGTCTGTACATTGAAGATATTTAAGAAAAAAAATTATAAGGGGTCTTTTTAGGGTCAATAGAAGCCAAAACAATTTTTTTTAGAATTTTTGTCTGTCTGTCTGTCCGTCTGTCTGTCTGTATGTTTGTACGCGCATCACGCAAAATCTACCGAACGGATTTGAACGAAATTCGGCACAGATATAGCTATTAACCTGGATTAGAATATAGGCTAATTTTTATCCTGAAATTCTATCCCAAGGGGATGAAATAGGGGGTGCAAGTTTGTATGGAACTTCGTCATTTTTGAATCGATATAAAAAGCTATAAATAATTAATTATCATATTTATAATGATGATTAAAAAAATAGCATTTTATTGATTTAATTCATTATGCTTTGTTTTTTGATTAAGTTCCCGTGGTTTAGATATTTATTTTTTCCCACCCGATACGAGATGGCGCCTCAAGAGAATTTAAGAAATAACACGATTGTAGCCGCTGGCAAAATTTTCAATTTATTAGAAATTCTTTTTTTCATTGATTTAGTTTCGCCAGTACTTACCGTTTCACCACATCTTTGAGAAGTTTTTTTTTTATGTAGGTAGTTTGACGCGCCCCGCATCGGCGACAATGCATCGCTCAAGATTAGCAGGAACACACAATGTGGTAACGCCAGTACTTACCGTTTCACCATTGGTTTAGTTCCCGTGGTTTAGATATTTATTTTTTGACTACCCGATACGAGATGGCGCCACATGAGAATTAAAAGTATTATTATAGTTTACAAAAAAAGGGCAATTCGAGCTATCTACGGCTTAAAACAAATAGATTCACTTAGAGATTTTTTCAAAACCCTTAATATTTTAACATTGCCCTCACAATACATTTTCGCTTCATAACAATATTATAGAAGCTAAAATTCTTACTGGTTGTGCAGCTGGTGAAATTGTTTTTATACCACGCATTCCCCTCATTCCCAACAACTTTCCATTTCAATTTAAGCGTGTTCAGTTTCCAGTGGCTATATGTTTCGCGATGACAATTAACAAATCGCAAGGTCAAACGCTTGGAGCAGCCGGAGTCGACCTCAGAACGAATTGCTTCTCACACGGACAGCTCTACGTCGCTTTCCGCGGGTCACCAGCAGTGACAGTTTATTTGTGATGTCTCCAATGGGCAAGACAGCAAATGTTGTATACAAAGAGATACTTTAACTTTCCATTATTATAATTTCCTTTTTTTGTCTTTAGAATTTATTTGTTTTTTAACAGCTGCGCCCACGGGACTTTGCTTTTGTAAGAAAAATAAACTATGTTCTATTCCAGGCATTATTCTTCCCGTGTACGTAAGTTCATCAAAATCCATCCAGTAGAATTTTCGTGATTGAATAGCATCCTCAAACACGCAATCACGTAGGTACATCAATTTTTTTGCATAATCTATACTAATGTTATAAAGCTGAAGAATTTGTTTGTTTGTTTGAACGCGCTAATCTCAGGAATTACTGGTTCGAATTTAAAAATTCTTTTTGTGTCTAATAAACCATTTATCGAGGAAGGCTTTAGGCTATTTATTATCACGCTGCAACTATTAGGAGCGAAGAAATAATGAAAAATGTGAAAAAAACGGGGAAAATTATTCCTCTTTGAGGGCTTCAATGATGCACAAAATAACTATTCCACGCGGACGAAGTCGCGGGCACAGCTAGTACATGAAATAAAATACCCTAACAAGCCATCGCGCGTAAATACTGAATCATGCTATAAGGATTATTTTTGCGTAACGGTTGCCGCGCTCGACGCGGCTAGCGGAGGCAGGGTATAAAAGGGGCAGGAGGCGAGCGCAAGCTTTATGACCAAGGCAGCCAGGGAGAGACTTCACGCAGTTCTCTCTTCCAGCCTCCCCCTGAGGACGAAGCTCGGGATCTACCAAACGTACGTCAGATCCCGCCTCACGTACGCGGCCCCGGCGTGGTACGCATTCTGCTCTGAGACCAACAGGAAAAGACTCAGAGCCCAAGAGAACCAAAGTCTCAGAGCAGTCGTCGGAGCCCCGCGCTACGTGAGGAACTCGACGATGCTCAGGGAATTGAAGTGGGAGAACCTAGATATTCGAGAGGGCGGACGCGTCATCACACGGCCATCTGCGCGGTATCGCGCCGCTCCACTCCGCTCCCGCCGGGCCGTCGGGTGAAACCCTCCCCTCGCTGCCTTGCGGCTGACGTCGTCAACCAGTGACGACGCCGCCGCTGATGGGAACTCCCAGTGTATGAAGACGTGAAGACCCAGGCCGTCACGGCCGCCCCATCGACCTGCCTACAGTCGTAGGCAGCGATGATGCCATTGAAGAGGGCCAAAAGCCCTCACCAATCTACTCCGACTCTGCACAGGCGTTTCAACTTTATTTTCATTTGTTTTTCTTTTGTAAGATGTAGGTACATATTTCTGGTTATAATTTTATTAGAATATTTTTTTAGTTTAAATAGGCACTTAGATTTATCTATACTAATATTATAAAACTGAAGAGTTTGTTTGTTTTTTTTTAATGTGCTAATCTCAAGAACTACTGGTTCGATTTGAAAGATTATTTTTGTATTGAATAGACCATTTATCGAGGAAGGCTTTAGGCTATATAACGTCTAGATGCAACTATTAAACTATTAGGAGCGAAGAAATAATGGAAAATGTGAAAAAACTCGTGGAAGGAGCATCCTTGAGGGCTTCAATGATGCCAAAAATAACTATTCCACGCGGACGAAGTCGCAGGCACAGCTAGTGATTCAATATATTTATAGTCTTTAATTTTTTTAAGTGTAAGGCCAAGATAATAAATGTCTTGACACATGATATAATCTATACTAATATTATAAAGCTGAAGAGTTTGTTTGTTTGTTTGAACACGCTAATCTCAGGAACTAAGGGTTCGAATTGAAAAATTCTTTTTGCATTGAATAGACCATTTATCGAGGAAGGCTTTAGGCTATATAAAATCACGCTGCAACTATAAAGAGCAAAGAAATAATGGAATATGTGAAAAAACGGGGAAAATTATTCATACTTGAGGGCTTTAATGATGCCCAAAATAACTATTCCACGCGGACGAAGTTGCGGGCACAGCTAGTAGGTATCTAAAGCCATAAGACAAAGATCCACACTGTAAACCCAACGAGGACAGTATCGTAAATCATAAGGGTTTCCGCGATACATTATTACCTACAGATGCAAAATAAGGAGAATACAAAAGTGTAGTACCTATAGCAGCCAGCAAAACTATCATCTTTAGAAATAAAGGCTTGTTCACAAAATTTATTATATTAGATTTAGAAGATTTAATTTTATGAAGTCTCGTAATTCAACGCTGCCAGTACGATGCCTTCATGTGGCTCATATATTTATTTTCTTTAGTTAAGAAATAATAAGCATATAATAAGCATAGAAATATCCCCCTCGACTTAAAATAAATATTGTTTCCAATGGCACACTAGTATCATTTTTTAAATATTTAATTCACTATCAGAAGTAAATGAATTAGTATTATCCCTGTACTTACATTACTTTGAGCTTTAAAGGAGGTCGTGAGTAACAACGATGTCGTATCTCTTATGGTAATAGGGTTGCACTTCTCAACATGCGGACATTTCATTTTGATTTGTCGTTTTTAGAACATGGGACAAAAAAACAATGGAGAGTTCCATTGTTTTTCTCTAACTTTTATGTGGAAATGTTTCCACTCTTGTTTTAGATGGAAAATATCATTTTTATTTTAACGTTTCGTTGGTTTGATACATGAGTGAATAATCACTTACATATTGCTATATTATTTTTATTAAAAAAACGAGTAGCCTACTGAGAATAGTTTTTGTTTAGAATTGATGATATAATCTTGAAACAAATAATTTTTAGAGTAAAAATCCTTTAACTGCAATATTTTTTTTTAAATGTGTAACAGTCACCGGATATTTTAATCATAATACTTCTTACATACTAACTTACTAAAGACCCCATGCTATAATTTCATCTCTTAAATAATGTAAATCACGAAAACTGAATAGTACCCAGTGCAGCGATTGAGACTGCCTATTTATTTAATAATGAAAATATGACGGAAACGAGCTTTGTATAATTACTTGATTTACCCACCAATAAATGGCTTCCCCAAGGAGAAGAGACCGGCACAAACGTCAAGGCTAGTGTTGCCTATCGATAGTCCACTATCGTTAGTGGACTATCGCTCGGATGGTTAAGTTTGTTTGTTTGTTTGATACCTTTATTGCACAGAATATTTACACAAATACAAGAAAATAGTACATAGTTATAAAAGAAATAAATCACTACAATGGCGGTTATCCCATTAAGGGATCTAAATTTTAAAGCAATGGGACTATCAATAGGCCAGTTACTGTTACCGTAAATAATATTGACATGCAACAGTACTAGCGATAGAAACTCAATATCGAAATTATTATCGATAGTTTTTTAGTTATTGATGCTATTGTACCAACTAAGCTAGCAACTTTCGATAGTTTGACTATCGATATTATAGATAATTACAGAGATCAAATTTAATAATAGGAAAACTATCGATAAGTCGGCAACGCTAATCAAGGGGATAATGACGATGAATTACAAGAAAAAAACGAACAATTAATGCTGATCAGACAAAATGACAATGCTCCTTTACAAAACTCGGGTAAAGCTCCTTCTAATGATGTCCATTGAATGAAGCTCCGTCTTTTTATTCTTTATGAAAGAAAAATTATATTTAAGTAACAAAAAGCTCTTAAAGAGGATATTATACCGCTTTGTCTTTATTAATGTGTATGACACAGCTGTTTATACGATTGATATTAAAATCACTGATAAGGTACATTAATAAACAATACAATAAAATATACTCTTTATTGCATCACAATAAATAACAGCAAATTCACAATATATTAAAACCTAACAGCAAAAGGCGACCGTATCACTAAAATCGATCTCTTCTAGGTAATTTGTAAATTGTGTATTGTGTAATGCATTAGTGAAAATTTATTTGGAAGTTCCTTTATTTTCGTAACTTATAGGTAAAATGTCAACTTACTTACTTACCGAAAGAAGTGAATACCAGAATACAGACTAAGTCATTGCAAGATATGCATTTAACATTATTAAATAAAGTGCCGTGTGGTTCCCGGCACCAGTACAAAAAAGAATAGAACCACTCCACCTCTTTCCAATGGATGTCGTAAAAGACGACTAAGGGATAGGCTTACAACTGCAACTTGTCACTATTTGAATCTCAATTCTATCATTAAGCCAAATAGCTGAGCGTGACCTTTCAGTCTTTTCAAAACTGTTGGCTCTGTCTACCCCACAAGGGATATAGACGTGACCTTATGTATGTATGTTTTATTAAATAAAATATTAAAATAACACAACTAACAACTATTAAACAGGGATGAATTTTCTTGAATTTGGTTTTAAATTTAACTTTTTTAGTAAATTCACCTAAATTCTATAGACAAATATAAAACCGACAGAGAAATTATATCAAAAAATTGATCCTTCCCAAAAATTATTCTGCGAAAATACGCTGAAAGCCGTTAGTGCCCAAAAAAGAAGTATGAAATAGAAGTAAGCTTAGAGTTTCTATTGTGTTTTATTGGACGGAGCACAATCAAAATGTCTGTTGATTTACATACATCTGCGGCCACAATGCCTCTCGCCGTCAAAGGAAACGCTTCATTTCCATAATATTCAACTCGGTAAGGTGCGAATTGCGAACGATTTCTCATAAATCGAGAAAAATAATATTGAGCGCATCTCGAATGGGTAGTCCACTTTGGTGTTCTTTTTTGGTCTTTGAAGTTTAAATGCTTGGCTTTTTATAAATAAATGCTTTGTCCTTTTCATAAAAATGGTATCGCCCTTGATGAATATGGAAGAACAATGATGATGTCAATATCCACTTGCGTCCTCTCGATATGGCGACCTAGTTTCTACCTAAAGTTCGAACCAGTATCCAGTAATGAAAAGTAAGGTTATTCAGACATCCTTTTTTTAGTGAACTGACGACTATTGTCTTGGCTTCCACATAGACTTCTTAAGTATAAAATCATCGGTTATCATTTAACATATTACATGTAGTAAGTAGGGTTTTTCACGCTTGCACCTAAAGCGAGAAAAAACATGGTACCTACTTATGTGACGGTAGTAAATTTTTCTGCCCCGATTAAAAAAGCTTATAAACTTATGATTTTTCTTTTGAGCTAATAAACTACTTAGTTCATTAGATCGCATAATTTCCCCTCAATACCACAATTTCGCCATCAAATTAAAAGTGACTAACAAATCTTTTGATGTCAGTCATCTCTGTGCTCTGTATGGACCTAAGTGATGACATGTCCAAATGGGATTTGAACTGCTATATCATTTGAGTTTTCTCAGGTACCTAACCATTCGCCATCTAACTAAATTAGCTTTTTCCATAAAAAAAAGTAAGGCACCAAAAACTGCGAAGAACAAAAGAACATTTTCAGTCCCTTTTTTGATTAAGTGCTTACTTTCAATTTGTCAAAGTGTCCTTTGACTTTCCAACTTGGAAACTTGGCATTTTTCTCCGAGACTGACCTCTTTCGTGCACGGAAAATGGACACTGCCAAATGGAAATGGTGTCAGTTTTTGGGCGCATTACTGAAATTCACAATCGACATTTTTTATCATATCATGTAGGTTACCTAGATATACAGGTAAAACTATTTTTTATAACTATAAACAATAATTGTAAACAACCATGAGCAATTCATGTGTCATGTGATTTCTGCCACTTTACATAGGACCACTCCATCTCCTTCCGAAGGAGGTCGTAAAAGGCGACTAAAGGAAAAGGTACATTCATCTAGCACAGCTTTTCCATGAACCAACGTTGGTTAGATTCTCCTGAAGGGGTTGCAGAGGTCAGACAGCGACGTCACTTAGTATATAGACCTGACTTACCCAGGCCATGATCATGGTCAAAATTCCGCGAATGTAGTGATTATGTGTGTAATTAAAATGTATGTCAAATGGAAGAAGTAAACATTGAGCAGAGAAAAAATCCTCATGTAGCAATTAATCTTATATGTCAGAGGTCAGTAACCCCAAGTGATAAACTGTTAATGGGTACACAAACTAAAGGCAATCCGTTTTAACGGTCTCTTGCGTAAATATCACTCAAGAAATACTTCGCTTAATACACACCTACCCTACCAGAAAGCTTAATTCACACACATTAATTAATGTGACTTAATTAATACATTATCTTCTGAAGAAAGTTTGCATAGTGAACGTTTGGGGGAAATTTTTAAATATAGAATATCAAAATTTTACATTCAAAAATATTAAATAAACTGAGCAAATTTCTTTCAAATGCGTGACTAACGGCAATTTTGAGCAACTGTATGTTGTTGAGACTGAGCAATTGTAGTTTTGTTGCTATTATGGTAGAAGACAGATATAAGCTTAAAGATAAACATCCAACGATTAAAATTTTAGTCGTTACTTACACTTATTTATTACATCTTTATACATATCATAAAACTACAATCCTTTTCGGGGTAGGCAGTGTCTCGTGAATACTGAATTAATACGTTCACCTGAATAGCTCAAAGATGGAAGTGAAATTGAAATTGTGACAGGTTATTAGCCTGTCGCCAACAGGAAGAATCCCAAGTTTCAAACCCTTCTATTTGTCGCTTTTAACGACGTCCATAGGAAAGAAATGGAGTGGACCAATTCTAAAAATGCCGGAAACCATACAGTCTAGGTATATGTTGAAATATAGGTATCGACTTTTTATTCTATAAAAAATCTTATGAACTTGATCCCTTAAGGGTTTAACCTACCTAGTTCCAATGCGTCCCCAAGACATTGTTCTGTTAATAACATAATTAATTACGGTCCAAGTTTCTCCATCCGTTACCTACCATACACAAGAGAAATACAAAAGTTTTCTTACAAGTTAATTGATGTCCATACTAGTTACTGTTACAGTATGGAACCGAACTCAATTATTTGTATATTATCAGTATGAGCCGTGTGGTTTTTGATTAAGACCTATAATACTATGGCGTAACAGTCAATTTCTGGAAATAAATAATAAAAAAAAATATATAGTATCATAATTATTTGTACATATATATAATAAAATATTATTATGTATTTTTCTATTAAACCTTCTTCCTGGAGGAAGACTGAGAGCATATTTTATTTACTTACTTATTTTGCTTAATTTACATTCTAAAACGTTACTTGTTTCATAATAAAATCGCATATTACTAACGTGGTTGGTAAAATAAGCAAACGACTGATTAGTTTCGAAAATCTATCCTTAAAATATTCATCAAAACTTATGCTTGTTTAAAAGACTGACGGACGGAGTGTGTATAACCAAAAAAAGTGCTTCTCTTCCTTTTGGTAAATCTTTAAGTCCTAAAATCTATCTTAAATAGAGATAACCTAATAAAGTGAAGCGATGTTTCAGTATTGTTGTTTAGTAATATAAAGATATGTTCAGTGTTCAGATTATTTTTCTTCAGCTATAACAAATGAGAGTGTGGCGTTGCGCAAACGATGTCTAATCTCCTCTGGTCCTAATTGTCCAACAATTTGCACACAAGAGGATAGCAGTAAGGCTAATAACCGTGCTATTGTAGTGGCCTCTCTCATCACAGCGAATTCCCGCCTGGTTGCATTGTCAGCCATTTGTTCCAAAACCCTCGGTCCACTTGAAGTAATATGTACTACTTTATGGGACAGCAAGGTTTATTTGCATAGAAGGTTTGCTTCGATTCTCGAATACGACATTAGATCTGCAGAAACTTAATTAAGATACTTCCTTTTGAATTTTCATACATACATAAAATCATGCCTCTTTTCCAGAGAGGTAGACAGAGACTACATCTTTCCACTTGCCACGATCTAAAATTCTTTTGCTTCATCAACATTTATGACTCTCATCAAATTAATAACATTTAATTTTAATATTTTTCACTGTTTAATTATTTTGTATGAAGTCAGCTTTACGTTCTTAAAATACAATACTAATGTTCCTTTATTAAAATGCAATAAAAATGTACATTAACTTAAATTTATTGTTATTAAAAAAAACTAAATACTTTTTGTTATATCTGCATCCTACTCGCTAATTCCAAACACATTGTTAATGCAGTTCAAATTATGCGTTACAAATCAAAATTTACACGGCTGCCACCAAAGTTCCAATCTGTTAGATCAATCGTGCTTGGAATATCTTTCATAAACAGCGAATGCCTAATTGCATATCCAAAATGTTTGAATGCGTGTCGATTGGTTGGCCTTTGACCTATTTGTATGATTTGATATTGGTTGTGTACTGAGGGCATCGTGAAAGCCTGATCGATGCCCTCAGTTGATGCCGCCAACTTAATAAAGGAAGACAAAAAATTTGAATATAAAATTACACGTTCAATTTCCTTTCAAAACAAAGGATATCTTTTGTCTTAACTTTCTTGATGTAAAGTATTGGGCTAGGAATTGGTAAAGATTTTATAGGCTTATATTGTTATGCATTTTTCTTTGGCCTCTTACAAGTACAACACTCACATGGTGAGTTGATTTGACTATAATTTTGGGAAAACAATTTCGAAAAAACTACACTATTAAAAACTTGCACGTACGATATATGTAATTAGTACGGAAGTCGAAATCAAAACAGCCCTAAAAACAGACAGATAGGATCCCAAATCTTAAATTCCCCTATAAAATTTGTTATATCAGTCTGATAATATAGTATGTAATATACCCCTCACACGAGCTACTTTACTGTCAACATCTGCACAACGAAGCATTTCAGAAGTGCGAGTAATAAAAGTCAAATAAACCGTTTAATTGATGACATATTAGCGCACACTATGTTGGCAACGAATTACCGATTTAATAATATTGTTTACGCTTCACGTTCTGAGAACTGGAACGTATTTCAAACACCGATTGGATCCATTTCATCAAAGTGCATAAACCAACGTAGCAAGCACGTTTTGGTTGTAAAAAATGTTAATAATTTGCTAAGTTTATAGAATCATTTCATTAAATTTGTAAATTTGAAAAATCTGTTTAAATTTACACATATAGTACATTTCGATAGTGGGTATGTACATGTGTTACTTTCATGTACAGCTTTTATTTATGATGATGAACTAATATAGGTATGGTTCCAAAGTTGCAGAGGTCAGACAGGAGTCATTTTCTGAGAAAACCAGACTTGGCCAATCTAGGATCACGTTCAAGAAGCGCACCCCAAGCTCCTCTCTAGAGAGACTATGATGTAACTGGAAAGGAAGCCAAAAGGAAGAAGATGCAAGAATTCAATCATGTCTAGCGCCAGGAGGATGACATTACAATTTTGCATACTTGCCTTAACTGTAATATTTAATCGGTAAGCATATGTTATTTTTACCAATATAAAAGAACAGGACCACCCCATCTCTTTCCCGTGAATTTCGTAAATGGCGATTAGGGGTAGGCTTATAAACTTGGAATTGTTCATTTAGGCGATGAGCAAGCAACGTGTCGCTATTTCAATCTAAATTATATCATTAAGCATAACAGCTAAACGTAGCCTGTCAATCTTTCAAGACTGCTGGTTCTGTCTACCCCGCAAGGAATATAGAAGTGATTATATGAATCAATGTTATTACTATTCAAAGTTTTTCTTCACAAAGATACAAATACAGCAGTCTTTGCTTAAACCGCTAGCCGAAGATAATAATTCATTATCTCATATGCAAATTAAAGTGAACAAAGGTTGTGTTCAAAATTTATATTATTGAAATTGGCGGTTTTATAAACTACTCCAAATTAATTGATTCTATCAAATAATGGTATCAGTTTGCTTTGCAAATAATAGGATCGCGTAATCTGTAAATCGTTATGCTCTAAATGCATTGTCTGATATAATACAAACGTCTTGTACCTACCTTAACACAATAGCTAGTTTAACTATTAACTGCATGTGTGGATGACATAATTAATGACCTCAGGCCATTTACATAATGAAGGCTGTATGGTTCTCGAAATTTCGAATAGATGAAGCCAAGCTGAAATCCAGCTGTTTCTCGTGGATATTGTAAGATATGACTTAATGAATAACTGAATCTAATTGTACATACATACATGTAGTCACGTCTATATCCCTTGCAGGGTAGACAGAGCCAACGGTCTTAAAAAGACTAATAGGCCGCGTTCAGCTATGTGGCTTAATAATAGATAATCTAATTATATTTAAATTAACGAGAAAATCTGTTGTACCTAATATATTAAATTAAGTTGCTGACTGGGATGCTGATCTTTTGTATGTAATGTCTGTAAATCTGTATGTATTCTTAAATATATTTTTTCACATAGTTCACGAGTTATTTCCCCTGTTGTGTTTTTTGCTTTTTGCCAGTGGCTTAAGATTTTGTAAGAAAATATTAAGCTTATATAAAAGTTAAGCAGGTCAGTTTTTAATGAAAATTCCACCCAAACAATGCTTTCTTTTATCAAAAATATACAAAAATACCTTCTTATTAAATAATTACGTCTCATTCAGTAATCCGAGCAAATCCTTTACAGTTTTAATGAATTCTACGCGTTGAGGTGTTAAGTTTACTGCTCACGGCGAGTAAGTTTCACTTAAACTAGTGTAATGACTACGTACAACTGTGGAAGACGTAACTTAATAAGCAGTTTCAGGTTCTCACTTGACTTTAGAAGTTATTATTAAAATTAACAGTTAAAGATAATGAAGGGTAGCTTCTATGCTGGTTTGGTTGCTTAAAAAGAACATAGTTTGTGTCACCTCTGCACGGTACATTGTAAAAATCAATCATGGGAAAGACGAAATGTATATTAATTCTTCTAGCGACCAATCACTATTTGTAACAATAATACATACATATAATCACGTCTATATGTCTTGCGGGGTAACAGCTAACAGCCTTGAAAAGACTCATGGGCCACGTTCAGCTGTTTGGCTTGATGATAGAATTGACATTCAAATAGTGACAGGTTGTTAGCCCATCGCTTAAAAGAAGGATCCCAAGTTTAGAAGCCTATCTCTTAGTCGCCTTTTACGACATCCATGGGAACAAGATGGAGTGAATACTAATCACTACTTAAAAGACTACTGGTTCTGTCTACCTCGTAAAGGATAAAGAAGTGATAATATGTATGCAAGTGACGGATAACCATCGCACAGCAGAAAGGAAACGTCAGTTAGATTTGTAATCAAGCGACGTGCAAGAGCGGTTTGCACACTCAAATGACGTAGCTTTTGATTTTAATTGAGATAGAAATGCCGGATTTCGTTGCTTCATTTTTGTGTGTATTTTCCAATTTATATTAAAATTTCTATTTTTTTATATGACAATTTCATTTTCCATATTATAAACAAGTAATTTTTAAAAAAGTAACGTGGAGGAAATGTTAACACAATCCCGCATAATGAAAAAGTTGACCTGTCTTTTTAACTATATGCGCTTGTGGATATTAACGAGCTAATATAAAAAGACAACAAAGATTAGGTATGCCTAGTTCAAAATACGTGCTTGGAATACAAAAGAAAAACACTTCTACGTTTTCAATAAAACAGAACCATCGAGCGCTTAATGACGACACAAAGCTAACAAATAACCCCCTGTTTAACCTTTGAGCTAATTCCATTGGTCCCACACAAATCTCTCTGTGGTCCAATTGGAAAGACTAACGTTTAATCCGCCCGATGGAATCCAGATACGTGAGTATTGCGGACTAAAAAGACATTATTACGGTTGTTTGAACAATAACATGGAAACCTTTTGAACCTTTTGATCGGAATAGTTCTTGGCCTTTTCTAGTATATTGATATTATAATAAAATGACGAGTTTTATCATCGCCAAACAGTACTACTAACACAAGTACAAACAAACACATAATGTTCTTGTTGTTGCTTAGAAGAGGTTGCATATTCATTCGTTAAGGCAGACTTTTGAACATAACCTTAACATAAGTTTAGGATAAAATTATTGTTATAATTTTAGAATAATAAAGGATATTTATCTATCTTTCCAATGCATGACTCAGTTAAGAAGTATTTTTTTTTTGCATTAATATGCTTTAATTTGATAAGTTTGTTTTAACTATCAACATGGCGATTGTCAGTTATAAAAAACATTTTTGCGTACTCCAATAATTTTACAAAAATAACATTGAATGTTTTTGCGTTTCTATGTAAGAAAAGGAAAACACAAGTGATTACATCAAACTTAACAGCTATCACTTTGGTATATTTATGATATTTTTATTAGCTTTATATTGGAGTCGAGAAATATGGTATACAATTTGGAATTTAAGAGAGCATAAAATTGTCATAAATAAGCCAGCAATATCGTTTCATTATATTCATAAAAGAAGATTTGAATAAGTATTAATATAACCAAAGAAGTTGTTTTATTTTTCTGACATTAATTTAATAGTTTTAGTAATAAGCTATAATTTTTAAATGATAGAACGGTATATAATCAAAATTTACCTATAAATCTATTTAAAAGCGGAGACTTTCTGAATTCGTGTTAGCACTTTAATCATTAGACAAAAGTCACTACTACTAATATACCACATTTTATTAATAAAAAAGTTAATCCTTTTAAAGCACAAACCCTATTTATAAAAACTTATCAAGATGATATTCAACGTCTAGACATTTTATTTCAGACTAGCAACAAAGTAATTTTTTGAACAAATATAATTAGTATTCCATGCATGCTCCAACTCCGAACTTTGTAAAATAACCGTATGTATACTATCCTTAAATCATGCAGAACTATGATCCAATATGAGTAAGTTCCCCGACAATAGTTGCGGAGGTCAAAGGAGAGTATCTTTGTGTAAAAACCTGACTCACCAAATCCCGGATAATGAGCAAAAGGCGCATCCCAGATACCTCACTCCAAAGATGAGGATGTAACTGGTACTAACGGCTGGAACTAGCCAAACGCAGTTCAGTAGCGGCGTAGTTTAAAGACGGGCCCGCGGCGAAGTGGTGATCTCTTTCTACCCCGTAAGTCATAACGTAATTATATATTTATAAAAATACTTTTTTAAATATGATTAAATTTACTCGTAACCTTGAGAGGATTCCCTGATCTGTCAAGTGAGTAGTATCTGTGCCGTTTTCATTTTCATAATAATAATCGTTTTCTAACTGAATTTGACCTAGTTAAATTATTTTCCTGTTTCGATTGTTATCAACTTGATTAAAATTTGTTCGTTATGGTAATCGAGAATCGATATTGTGTCATATTGATTGAAATGCTCTTATATTTCTGAGCCAAAGTTACTGACGCCTGCTTTTCAGTACTGTTTTTTAATTATAACAAATGAAAAACACAACATGTAGTAATACATGCCAATAAATTATATCCAAATTCCATGATAAAGCCGCTTAGCCGCTGCCTTCCAGTCTTTTGAGATTGCGGGCTATATCAAACTCGTAAGGGAAAAGTACGTGTATTTATATAAATAATGTACATATATTCAAATAAAAATGGTAAATTAATTTCAGGTTAATTATCTTATGATCGGCCTTTCTTTGTTCCAATATTGATAAATTGAAATCTATTTTGTTAAAAATAGTAGACTGTTGTGGACCATTTGGCGGGATAGTACAATAAAACTGAAGTAACCACACATGATGAATTGCCTGTTATTACTGCAACGGTGTCAGATGTAAATGTGCAAACTGAAATGATGCATCGCCAAACAGTTTTCAACGCAGTGATGGATTCGTGACGTACATCCATGCCGATATGTTATAAATGCGAACGTGAGTTTATTTGTTTGTTATCTCTTCACATTTAAAATACTGAACCGATCTGAATGACATTCTGCATACATATAGGGTGGAGTATATAGATGGACATCGCCTAAAAGAAGAATACCGAATTAATCAGCCTTTCCCTTAGTTGCCTTGTACGATATGCATGAGATGATATCATATGGAGTAAGCCTATTCTAAAGTGTCGAGACCCAGACTATAATATCTATTTTTAGACCAATAAAATTAATCAAAATGATCAACCACCTTCCCTTTTTTTGTATCGTGGCACTGACCTGTGGAAATGTCAACTGCCAATGAATATTCAACTTTCAGTTGCCTTTCCATTTTACGAACAATATGTACGATCACCGTACATTATCGACCTGCCCTGAAACCAACCGTGGCTAGTATAAATAATTCATTGTACTCTAAACACAGTGGCCTGACGATCTTTATCATGTATATCATTATTTTTAATCACATTTTGGTGAATATGAGAATAAAAAGAGAAATATGATTTATTCAAACGTGGAGCCTGCTAGTTTTTACCGTGAAATCTGGAATGGATCTGTCATATAATTAATTTAAATATTGTATTTGATATGATAACATACCTACCTTATTATGACCTCGACTAATGAAAGGAACGTTGTGGTAACCATATTATTTAAGTCTCGTCTAAAACGGTTGGTATTATGAATTGTTAGCGTTAACTTTTAGTAATTGGGTATTATCAAAGTGCCAAGGAACACAAATGAACTAATTAAGATGCAGTGGCTTAAAGTTAGTACTTTGATTTTAACCCAAGGTGTGCCAATATGTTGAAATTGGATCGTTGTCGTTCATGTTCAGTTTGTGTTTTATACGATTTGATTATAATTTGTTACAATAAGTGCAGAAATAAATGACTCTGAACGAAATTAAAAAAGAACGACACAACGAATGTCCGTTTCTATACATACATACTTATCGAAGATATATATTAGATATTGTACAACTTTTGAGGAAAAGAAATAAAATCTATGTCATTTACTTTGTTCTTTGATAAAGTTAGGCTAAGTGCAACATTTGAGCGAAATTGATTTCGTGGTCGTTCTTTGATGTTTCTGTCATAAACCTTTTATTTTTACGAAAGGCATATAACTCTAAAAAGGACATTTTTTCTTGGTATAGCTTTAATATATAAACATGACATTATGTATAACTTTTATTATTTGAAAATAACTCTAAGTACATATTTTATGCCTAAAATCATGCCTCGGAATACCGAATCGACTTCCGAATTGATGGAAAAATGTATTCACTGCTGGTAAGCTGGTAACCACTTGCCACGATATTTCTTTCAATTCATGTAGGGTGCTCTTGACCTTTTGCTGCACGTCTCAATTTTGATCTACCTTGATCAAAACTCAATTAACTCAACCTATTAATTATAAAAAGGAACATTACTCGGTCATGCATCATGTTTAGTCTGACGCATTACTAGACATAATAATTACAGACACATTAATAGTCTTAAAAGCCTACATAGCCCTTTACGGATAAAGAAATCGTTCTATTTACCCGCAAAAAAGACATCAGTAAATTCGACAAAGAAATAAAAATGCTTAATCCAGACTTAGCATATAGCGACAATCCCAAGGCTGG
This sequence comes from Amyelois transitella, assembly GCF_032362555.1. Lineage (NCBI taxonomy): Eukaryota > Metazoa > Arthropoda > Insecta > Lepidoptera > Pyralidae > Amyelois > Amyelois transitella. The sequence goes on along the minus strand of NC_083519.1, from coordinate 5,341,681 downwards.
ATCCAGTGATATTTACACGACCTTTCACGCGTTACCGAGTACGTAAACATCAAATACAATCTGGGGAAACGATTGTTATGTTAGAATTCACGAATTGCTTTTATGTACCTGAGAAAGTACACTCAAATGATAATTACAGAATCTGGGAATCGTGGTCGAAAGAAGCTTTGATAAACAATTCTCAGAACACAATCCAAAATAATACATTTTCCTTGTTTTTATTTTTGCACTGAATACTATTTATCACTTAGCCTTACCTCTTAGAGATTACTGGCGAGGGCCAGTAATAAGTAAGGAATAAAGACATGATATTTTTGTATGTAATTGGACATTGAAGTATTCACTGAACGTGTCACAACAACTAATACCTTTAGATCCGATCATCGTCCTAAGACTAAGTAAATACAGTCTGTGAATCCATATTCTAACAAATATAACCTATTGTATACAATACACTGTGCCAGTCACTGGGCCAAGGTCTCGTATAGGAACAATATATATACATATGAGGATTGGGTTTAAAAAATTTGAAAATTTGTGTTTTAAAATTTAGTAAAGAATTAAATGTGAACCACATAGAGCTAATTAGATAGCTCGTTTTAAAAGCGAACTAATAAAAAACATTGCCTACGTAATGAGTAGCAACTAATTGGAGGTTTTGTGGGCTATCAAACAAAAGAGCCTAAAGAGATACTTAGTCTTTAATTCGACCTCTAGTACTAGATAATACTAGAGGTCGAGTTAGAGACTAATTAACTGATTAAGTTTCAAGAATTAAAGGCAACTTCAAATGATCAACTCATAATGAAAATTTGGGTTCTTGACATTGTACGAAGGTCGGATCTAAAAAAAATTACGGAAACCATAATTTTATTGCTCCCTAAGGTTGTAATTATAGCGGATTTTCATGAAATTTTAATGGGAACATTTCGAGTTAAGGGCACTCGAATGACTATGCTGAGTTTACTCGTCTCCCAATTAAAATGGGTTCGCAATCTCGGCGGTATATCTTAATACTGAAAAGAGTTATATTTTAAAAGAGTAAAAGTTTGAAGACCGTCGGATAATTAAAAAGGATGATTTAAAAATATTTTCACAGCTAATTAATAGGTTAACTTTTTTAAAAGCGTTTTTGGAAATGTACATTTCGCGCAGTAGAATTTTTCACTATAATTTGTTTTCTTTTGAACGGAAATGATATTAATTGATTTGTCTGCTATTGAAAAGTGACTTTTATTTATAAATCTATTACTCTAATTAAATGTTTCAAACAAAAGTTCAAACTTCAGTTTTCCATCCTCCAGTAGGAGAAAACTATAAATTCTTTTTAAAAAATCCATGAACGTAAAGGAATTACTACCTCACCTCTTGACTAAACTTTTTATAGATCAATCGAAAGTTTTCCCGTCAAAAATTGTGAAAAGTACTAGAGATATGAACTTCTGTCTTCAATTACCTTAATTCGAAGCTGCCGTATACACTTAACCATCCTGCAGTTACCCAGACTCCATAAAATAACCATAAAACAGCAATAATACCGCTAATCATTATTATTTACGTCACTAAATCTTATTTACGACTCCTTGTAAATGTATCGATGTAAAATAGTTATTTTAGGCATTGCAATGTTGCCACTTCAAATCGAATAAATGCTATATTTTCTCATATTCACATACAAACATAAAATAATGTCCCATCAGCTTTCCACTTGCCAATATCTCTATTTCTTTCGTTACATCCACATTTATAACTCTCTTCCTGAATTCTAATGTCTTCCTATAATTATCTTTATTCAAAACATTAAAATTTCAAAATTTTGCACTAAAAAAGGAAACAAAGGTGAACAAATTAACAAAAAGAATACTCCTAATTCAAGAAAATCAGGCATTTTCTAAACTGTCTTCGAATACGAGAAATCAACATATGATTATCGGCTAACTAGGCTTCGTTTATCACAATAACGATGGTTAATTCTCCACATGCACAGAAATTTCTTAAAGGTACATGTTCGCACAATACCAAGGCCCTCAGTTGAAAGGAGCAATCCATTCGATTGTCAGGCCATAAGGCCAAAATTGCAGGCTATAAAACAAGCGTTATTAACTTAGGGTGGTTTACAGGATCCATTCAAGTACACCGTTTCTCTTTTAGCTGCCGCAAACCGGTTATATCTCGTTGGAACCGGTTTAAGGTGGTAATTACTCAATCGGTTTCCGATTGGGTTATTCCCAATACTTTAGAACTTTAAATGTAAAATTTTGAATACATGTTTAAAAAATATTAAAATTAAATATTTTTCCCGCTCTTGAACGTTTTAACCAATTTCGATATGCGACGGTTAATAATATAACTAAATTAAGTTCATCATTTTTACTGAGAATTATTCTCGTAATAATATTTGTTGCCAAAAATATATATAACATCTGACGAAGAACGCGTACGTAACGTACCTTTATTTTATCTCTAAAGTTTCCACTAGACTCATGGTGAGACAAGTGTGACCAATTTTTCAGACGTCCCGTGGAACACGTAGAACACTAACGAAATCGTGTCAGTTCTGCCACCATGAGACAACCATGTCTCACTTGGCCAGTCTTGTTAAAACGAATAATTATACAACACAAATCAATTATATTTAAACAAATATTGGTGTCCTTCACAGGTTTATAGAACGAAACACTTGTAGTGTAGGCCCTGGTAATCGATAAAATGCGGTTTGATCAATACGTTGTGTTTTCTGTAGGCGTTTGTACTGTAATTACAGCATATACTCACTCATGTTATACGGCTTCAGTCGACTAATAAGTCTACAATATCTAGTTTAGAAAAAGGTGCTAAAATATATAACTTTTCCTTTTCAAGGTCAATTCTACCCTTCGGAAAATCTGAACCGATCATGAAAATTATTTGACCCTGAAAAAGAACACCATCTGCGGGTGTTACAATGCTATGTAATGTATGTACCACGACACATATAAAAAACACATAAAACGTGACTAGTCTTCTCTCGAGATTAGTCCCAGTTGAGTCCTCATCTCTCTTAAGAGAACCCCAGGGTCAGAATGTGAGCATGATCGTTGACTACCAGTAGATAGGTCAGAATTTACACGCAGCGACTCCCGTTTGACCTTTATAACCTTCATGTTCAATCAAACTAAAACCATAAGCATACTAGACAAAATTGTGAATGGCAATAACATTATACACGTATGTAAATAATCCGTTTACAAATTAATTGATGTTATTAGTATATAATTCAGGTGCAAAGCACCAGTCCGTTAAGGCTCACTTGCTTATGTTAAGTTATTCAAAGGTATAATTGGCAACACAAAGGGTGGGCTTAAACGTATTTAGGAAACCTTATTGAATTGTCTAATAACCTTCAAAATAATAAATGCTGGTTTGTACGTATTTTTTTATGTTAGAACTTTTCATTATTTTTTTTAGACTAAGCATTATCTTGATATGATCAACACATTTGACCTTAACATATTGACCACCATACTTAAAATAACATCAGTCTCTGCTTTTTCTGTCATTATAATTATCAGATTTTATTAAACATATTTTTTCAGCCAAAATACTTACATATGTAAGCAAAAATTAAGAAAATTATATAAATACGTTTTATTACTTTATATATCAGCCCTCTTCTGCTTTTCAATCTTAATGTAACAGATAAGGCTTACAAAGTTTTTAATTGAAAGTTTAAACTTTACTTTTATAAAAAAAGCAATATACACACATATGTATATATAATCACGTCTATTTCACGTTTCGTCAGCTGTTTCGCTTAATAATAGAATTGAAATTCAAATAGTGACAGGCTGCTAGCCCATCCCCTAAAAGAAGAGTCCAAAGTTTCTATCCCTTAGTGGGACAGAGACGGAGTAGTCCTATTCTTTTTTCTATTGGTGCCGGGAATCACACGGCACATCAAACAACATAAAAAAGACGTAAAGGACATCCTTTATTTATCTATCTTATTTATAAAAGTTTACCGCAAACAATCTTAAGATTGTAATAAAAGGATAAACATAATGCTATTACATTACTTAGCTCTCTTTATTCTATACAGAAACACATACAGAACACACGTTTATCCCTACAATGGCGGCCATCTGTAACTCAATTAATAGGATATAGGTCGGAGGGGAGGAATGGAAGGAAAGCGGAATGATTGCATATACATGCAGCTATAGGTTTTATAAGATTGATCAGTCAGATGTGCCAATTACTTTTTTTATATCTTCCAGTCGATTGGTTCAGAGCGTCGTCTAATGTACTTAAATTTTTAATCTAAATCTTCTTAAAAATAACGATGTATTTCAACCTTCTAATACTATTGTCAAGATTTATAAAAACGTCGATAAACTATGTTTAAGGTCACTCAATAATGAGAGGAGGTTTAATCCTAATGGATTGATTCAAACCTTTGACTTTAAAATTAACATGTAATAGAAATTGATGATCAGCGTTGCGTACTGTCCATCATGGAATGTACCCATACATTTTATTGTAGTTCATATTCAATAATTATTATGTTTAACGTAACACATTTTTACTTCCATTATTTGATATTATTTGCTCTCGCGAACAAACAAGGAATCGCTCTAATTCAATGAACAGCTGAAACCTCTTAACACGTATCGCTTCCATTGCAATACTTGAGCGTGCTTAGTTACTAGAAAATGGAACTTGTCGTGTCTAAACTCCAATTTGCACTTTAATTAAGTGCGGTTGATATAGGTACATAGATACTCACTTATATACTCTTATCCCTACCACAGCTTTGTATCAATATTTCTGTTAAAAGAACTTTATTTCCTCACAAAGAATTAACAATTCACCTACTGAGAAACTTACAATATACATAAGTATAGCAAAAGAGCGAGCGTATATAAAACAAAAATTAAAATAAGGAACTATATATAGGTGCATAAAGTATAAGGTCATCGTGACAGACGTCAAGTTTCGCCCCACAGGAGTAAGAATAATAAAACCGGTACCTACTAACGCCAGGAGGAAGAAGCATAATATTTTGTAAACAAAGATGCAATTGTGACAAAAATGCATATTCCGCCAAACGGTGTCAATTGACGTCAAATGTAACGTCAAACTTGTAATACACATTTCCATATTTAAGGTTTTAAACTACAAGATTTGGTTTGTTTTCAACCTTTACAACTCAAAAACATAGCCTTCTTCTCGAATATCATGATATTCTATATTTTATGTACACAATTTGAAGCTCTATAAATCCTTTTGTGTTTCCCCACAACGAATCAAACTGCGCACCCGTGGGAACTATTTCCGGAACTTACATTTTCCAGCACGAGATTGGACAGAAAAATATAAATGATAAAATAATCTAACTTTTATTCGGCTTGAAAGCCTCTTTCTATTGCCACAAAATATGACACCCAAGGTTGAGAAGGTTTCTGAGCTTATAGATTAGAATTAGATACAAAAAATTAGTAGTTTATTCCCTAAACTGAAAAACCTTCACATTGACATAATAAAATTGGCGTCTGATCTGATCTGACTTTTATTGAAAGAACGAGAAGCAAAACTGCTGGGATCGGACTAGACTAATAAGGCACGGAACGTATAATTTGTTAAATTAGATCATTAGTCTGATCAGATAAAATGATAAAAAAAAATTATAATGAAGTAAGTGACTTATCCAACTATTCAATATTCAAATTAAAAAAAAACCTACATTGAATTAAAATGACAAATCTTATATACTTTAAAATGTAAGATACTTCCTTTCAATCGTCCAAGTATCATAATATCTAAAATTGTATCTTATTGTACCAGTTGCAAAAGTAGCATTGTTAGACCCTCTCGTACTGACCCTTGTTATGTTAAGGTAAATGTACGATCCTGCTACATTTTATTCAGATCACACGTTTCATAGAAAATCCTTTTCATTGTGAGACGAAAATAAGCGATACATAACTAAAGAGCAACTGACTTACAATAGCATAGATATCATTATTGACTACGTGCTATAATGTGAGTAGGTATGTCGGAATTATTTTTGTTCTGATTTGTGTGGTCGTATTGTAACATATTTTTAATTAATCTAATCATTCAATGAGAAAAAGTGGACACAATCTGTAGCGTCTTGGCAAAAGGTCAGGTCAAGAGTTTTGAATACATTTATAACCCTTCGGAAACTCTTGACCTGAGCTCTTCCGCTTAAGCGAAAGAGGTATGAAGAAAACTCCGCCTATCTCTCTTGGAAAGAGGAGTAGAAAGAGGAGTAGAAAGAGGAGTAATTTGATGTATGTACCTATACCCTTAACCGTTTTGACTTATTACCGTTTAAGTTATTTACAGAACACCCTGTGTTACCAGAATTCAAAGCAATCTTCTCAGTCGTCGCGCAAAAGCAATAATAATAAAATGTTTTTATTTTCCTTTATATTAAGTCTAACTAAATTAAGTGTCATGTCAAAATTTTGAAGTTAATGAAGATTAAGTCGTCTGCCATGATTTTTTTTACGATTTCTTGAGTATAACAGTGAAAATACGAAACATAATGTGTACATTTTTTATATCATGTTTCCGATTTTTTTAAAGAAAATCTGAAACCTTGATTTGCAGTATGGATTGACCTTACATCCGTGAGAAGGAAATGAAGTAGCCTACTCTAAAGTGGGGACTAAACGTAAAAGCAGACGTAGATTCAAAGGCAATTATTACGAATAATCCTATCCAATTCTAATGTGGACATCCAGTTCTAAACAAATGTTTAATTAAATAAAAACACAACCCTTTTTTAGCAGTCGGTTTAAAAGGATTCCTTGGTACGAGCTCGTCATGACGTCATTTCTTGACAGTGCGTGCTTGTAATCGGCTCGCTCTAATTAAAGACGTCTACATCACTATCCAAAACAAAAATAAAAAAAGCAATAAATTCCACACAGGTGGGTGTTTTGTTTACGCAATATGGCGATGCTAGTTCAAATAAAGACACTCAAATTGTAACAAATAAATCTTCTTCCATCTTCGAGTTGAATAAATGTCTAGCGAAATTAGATTTGTGTTTATTCCGATCAAATTGTGATGGATTTGGATTTCGTAATGTTTGTCCAGATCTATTGGTATTCGTAATTCTGTTTACTTTATTTCTGAGTGGTTGACTGCTCAGTGATTTTAAAAAGAGAATATTTACAATCATCATAAGTGAGGAATGCGAGAAAAACATTGTAAATTTGCGAAGTAAGAGATAAATTTAAGTTTAGAATAGTGTCTCTTAGCCCCAAAGCATTGAGGCGGAGGGTGCAATCGGAATCACGCAAAGATTATAGAGAGGGGAGCATTTGTAAACCTTCAATAAAAAAGTATCACATTTGTAAAGATTCTGCCGTACGTACAAACAATACCTCGCCTCCTGTCTTGCGCTATTTATAAACAGGATATTAAGAAGACAAACGACTGTCAAATTGTCATGTGGCTTCTTTTTGAATACATAATTACATTATTTGTACAAATTACTTAATATCATTCAAACATACATATCAGATCATGTAAGTGAAAATATGCATTTCATGTGTATTATTGTGTTTGAAGAAATAATCAACCTGAAATAAAAGATAAATAATGATTACTGAAAATCAACATTACATCTTGTGTAACTTTTCAACTTAGGGAAATTCAGATAACTTGATAAATGCTTATTTATATGTATTATTCATAATTCTAGATCTAAATTACATATAAAGTTTTGTTATTAGTTAGCAACGTAATAGTTAATTAACTCAGTTAACTAGCTTACTGACATCTAATTTTGGAAGCCACCACACCGGAATTTAATATGTTGTTCAGTTATAGACCAATATATAACGTCAGTGTTTATAATCAAAATTAATAATATTAACAGCTGAGCATTTTGTCTTCAGCTCCCGTGTAAATTTTCGTATCGTTTTTATTGCACAACATTATATGGACCACAAGTTGAATATCATAATGGTAGAGTCAGATTATGTGATAGATCATTCAGTCCACCTAGAGTCACGATCGTGGATTGAAGAAGTAGTTTATAACATTAAACGCATGACGTCTGACGTCCACAAATTTACAGATGAATCTAACCCTAATTATAGGCATACATTGAGTTGCCAGGATTTGCAAGTTTCCTCACGATGTTTTCCCTCGCCGTGAGAACATCCGTTAGCAATAAAACTAATGTACAAAGTTTAAAAAAGAGTAAAAGTAGTAAAAGAGAGCACATGACTATTAACAATGTTGAATTCAAAATTGGAATCCAATAATTATAGGAATTGAAATCCTACGCAGTTTTTTATTTATTCGTCTGCAATCTTCAGCCGCGTGGGTCAAAAACCTGTCTATTCATTTTATTTCGCCCACAGAAAGGTGTTTCATAATTATTTAATGCCGTTCAGTTACTAGTTTAATGTGTTAGAAGTAGTAACATTTTGAAAGGTCGTGACATGACCCAAGGTCCAGTATTAGGACAATGGACAAAATCAATATGTTCAATGGAAATATAGATTCAAGTGGGAAGAATGGCCTTTTAACGGCTGTTATTGAAATTCATAATTTAGGCGAAGAATATGAATGAACATTACAACTTTTTTATAAATAATAATAATATTATTGGCATAACCCAACCTTGGGCAACAATGCTTTAAACGATTTTTTTATAAAAAATAATGAGATAGGTGAGAAAAAGAGTCAACAAAAATGTATACCCTGGAATCCAAAGCATATTTATTGATAAGTATTTTGCAACTAAAAATTCAAAAGGCTCACGCAGCCTTTGCTAATTTAATTATTACGCGTGAATACTTAAAGCTAAAGATGTTATATAGTGAAGCGCTTTTATGAATGATCTTGATCTATATACAAAAATATCGTTAATGTAATATTTTGATTTCCTCTTAAAAGATTATTTAAAATTTTGTGTTTTTAGATTATACTTATAGCTATGTCATAAAAATCAAATTTAAATTTCACATAAATAATTCAGTAAGTCAATTGTTTTCCCTCTTGTTACATAAGAAGATGTAAGACTCATTTTTAGTTCTTTCAAGTATCAAAGAAAAATTATTATCTTCAAAAGGTTAGACAAATACTGAGCCGTCCTTGGCATTTATACGTAACTGCCATAATAACCCCAAACCTGCTCCAATAAAACGTGAAACGGAACGTGAGTCAAACGAAACGTTATTGACTCATGAAAATCTGAAATCTTAACAGCAATTGCGAATTTATTACATGTATTTCAACAAAAGATATCTAAATATAAGAGAGGAATAAAAAGGTAATGTACACATTTACGCAACTGGATCTAATAAGTGTTAGGTTCTAAAGGTCAGACCCGAGTAATTTCGTCTAAAAACTAGACCTGTCCGTCCACTCAAGGTGAATCTTGGGCTGTTTATAGAGAGGTGAGGGAGAGACAACCAAAACTAACATCGGAGTATAATACCTTAAAAATTGTCTTTAAACTTTACTCCAATCCTCCAGGCATAAGTTTGGTTGAATGTTTCCTGTAAATACAGGGTCATAACCACGAACCATAATACTACTGGGACCTTCTTTAAGTAATAAGTGAACCTAGCTTAGATCATAGTTGTTACACTAGGTAAGCGTTTATTCTCGTCGCCTTTTACGACGTCCCCAAATAGTATGAGTGGTCCCATTCCGAAATACCCGACATTACGTAGTTGAAAGGCAACATGTCTCATCTCCTCTATCATTCTATCTTTGGTTACCTTCAAGAGCAAGGAATGACATGCAAATGCCTTGTTCACATATCACTTACATAGAATTACGTCTATGTCCCTTACAGGGTAGACACAGCCAACAGTCTCAAAAAGACTAATAGGACATGCAAATGTTGAGGTTGCTAGCCCTATGCCTAAAAGAGGAATTCCAAGCCTATTTTATAAGCCTATCCCTTAGTCACCTTTTACAACGTCCATGGGAAAGAGATGGAGTGGTCCTATTCTTTTTTCTATTAGTGCTGAGAACCACACGGCATATTCACGTTAACGAATAAAGGGGCTGGTCACCTTTGAGGACATTTCCGAGAAAGTAAGTCAATTGTTGTTATAAAGTAATTAATAGTTATATTATTTTAATAGGTCTTACTTTAGAATATTTCTTTCTGGTATATACGAGAAAAAGGATTGTGTAATGGAAAAAGATAAAGAGAAATTGACCACGGCTATTAATAAACAAACATTTCTATTAAAACGTCTGGTATTTTGGTTTACCTACGTCTGCATATACATTTTACATATGCAATGCACACTATATGTATCAAAGTATGTTTTTTTTTTATGTAACTGTCACTCGCAATTTTGTACGCGTAAATTTTATCGGTGAATCGATATTGATTGATACTCGTACCGATGATTTTGGTATCACAACAAAAAATGCAAGTTGAACGACTTTTGCTGAGGTGCATTATTTTGAAACCAAATTCCTACAAAATCTTTTCAGAGATTTTGCTATGAGTTTATAGACTTATCAGCTTCTCTAATAAAGTTTATTCTAAAACCCCGATAAAATAAAAGAAACATATGGTCGAATTGAGAATCTCTCCTTTTTAAAGTTGGTAAAAAATCAGAACCATATTTATATCATATTGTAACATAATATTCAATGTTATAAAAAAGAGCATTTAAAAGTATGAAAACATAAATGACTCATAAAATATAGTTGTGAAATTAAAAAAATATTCTTACCTTGAGTTTGACAGAATCGATATTAATTAATACTTGACGTAGCCTTTCCAAGTTTGTTTACACTTAAATTATTAACTGATGAATAAATCATTTATCGTACACAGTTAGTATATACACTAATTTACACTTAATGTATTTCCATTATCAATCCAAAAGTTTGGTCCACGCACCAGACAAATGTCAATCGTTTATTTACAATATACTTAAAGTTAAAAGGGATATGACTACAAGTTACTTTGATATAGGTTTGATATTAGGGATGTATGTTAAGTCACAGAATTTGGACCGAAGGATTCAATTCTAAAGTGCAGGAAACCACTTAAATATACGCGTGTTTGGCTTTGGTTTAAACATGGGGAAATAATGTGCGTAAATATACAGATGCGGATATTAGGCGACGAAAATAAACTTTGTACATCGAATCCATCACAAATTCACTTGCAATCGTGATTAAACAGTTGAAAAACTTTGTTGTCGACGATAATTAAGCGAATATTAAACGTAACACTCGCTTAGCAACGGGTCTTGTCTAGGCATGTAAAATAAATTTACGTCCGCACAAACTGTTCTTAAAATCGGAGCGCAGGGCGGCATCGGGACAACCTAACGCCGTGCCGCCTTACCGCGGACTGGAAGGTTTTTCCACACTCCTGTTAAAACATGAAAGCATGTCGTGTTTTCCGATTTTCCCACGTGTTAAAGTGAGACAGATAGCGATCTGTCAGCTGTGATTTATATACCATGCTGTGCTGGAGACGACCAGAAGGAAATGCGAAAGTGTTGGTATCAAAATAAACATTCAACGTCTGGTTTTCGTACATCGCGTGCAAAACCAAATGCATTTTTGTTGAATGCTTTGTGGTGAAAATTCTTTGAATTTCACTCGATTTTTAAAGAGATTATTTCATAACAGTTAATGGTAAGCAAGAGTTATATTGTCAATATAAAGTAAATAGAATAAACTTATTTATACTCGTATAATAATCCTCACAATGGTATTAGAAAACAAAAATGATCTTATTTAATTTGAAAGTAGTCCAATTTTGTATTACTCACGAGATTTTTTCGTTTATAAATAAAAAAAAATCAACGATTTTTTAATATTTCACACCGATAAAAGAACGAATAATTTAACGAAGAAGTTAAATATTATATAGTGAATCTGAATATTATCAGGCAATTAACAACTTATGTAAAAATGTTTCAAGCTTGCAATTGTCTTCTATTTCACACTAGTTAGACATAAGCTTGAATATCTGACGTCATATTTTATTCTGAAAGAGCATATTATTATAGATCATTAAAAGCACATATTCCTTAGAAAAAGCAATACTGTGTGGTAGTTAATTTAAGCTTTCACATAAACGTCTCGCTTAATGTCGTTTACAAACAGACACGAAATACACCATTTTTAGCAAGTAAGAATAAAAAATGTGTATTATTTTTTCTAGTACAAATCATTATTCTTATTTAGATCTAGTTTTTGACTGTATACTATATTAAAGATCCCTCTTTCATTTTACTTTAATCAAATCCCACGCCGTCGTACCTAATGTTATCAAATTAAGTAATTTTATCGTTATTTTAATTTTATGAAATTGTCAAAGCTTTATTCCAAAGAACACCAAATCTGTGTAAACGAGATCAAAATAGAGACATAATAATAATTGAAATGTTTTATTCATGCCATCCCTTCATTTTACGTTCTAATTCACCATTCAATTAAAATTAATTAATGTAGATTGTCGCGTTGTTTTATCCCGCACTCCATCATAACGTTATACCAGGTGCCATTTCAATTCCCTAATTAAAGCTTAAATTTTTAAAATGTTGCGCCCTTTATCACAAAATCACGATAGTGCAGAAGTAAATCACTAATCACGTTATCGAAAAATTATACACGAGAAAAAACTCTCTACTTAGAAAAGAGCTTGAACCTAGATCAAATATAGGTTCAGCTTTTTCTGATAGCCTAAACCTGTTGATCAAAATTTTGCTCTATATAGTATAGAATTACTATTCATTACCTCTATAGAATATTAAAATAAAAATGTGTAAATAACAAGTATAAAATATATAGCATTGTTGCTTTTTAGCACCTACTATTAAGTTAAAATTATTTTTCACTAATCATGGCATTAATTTTGAAAGTTCTTAAGTACTTATTTATTTTTGAAGAATGGCGGAAAATTTGATGCAGGAAAATGGGAAGGACCTTGAAATTCCAGTAGGATTTAAAGAAAATGGAGGACTATGTAGCGATTCAAAGTTACTTTCAGATAAATACCTTAACTTTTCATACAATAATACTGCCTTCGCGTGATCTGCTTAAATTAATATTCTTACCTACAAACGTTTCTATAGATTTCTAATATCCATTGTAACGGAACATAAAAGGCATTGGAGTCAAGACTACCTTTATAAAGGATTTGGAAGATTGTATTGAGTTTGTTATATACTTGAATCGTATTCAACTAAGAGCTATTCAGGAAAAGAAAAACGAAAAATTACGTACAAGTTTACATTTTTTCACTTAGGTTTTTCTATGTTGTATCTACAGCGAATAAACTTAAGATATTTCACACTTTACTTGCTAAGCCCCTTTTTTATTAAAGTTGTCTTGAATTGAAAGTTGATACTCGGTTTCTTATTCTAGAAGAAAACTGCTAACTAAATTGGCAAAGTAACGACAAGTAATGTAATAATGAGGCTTTAGAGTCTTGAAGTTCTTTTATATAATTTTAGAAAACAACAAAAAGATAAAGATACTGTTTATGTCAACCCGTATCATATAGACCCATAGATCTGATAGTAACTTGTCATAATTGTTTGGATAAAGAGGTCACAATAATAAGAGGTGGGTTAGAAACTTTGACAGAAAAAAAGATACATACTTACTTAAACCTAAATCAAAGTTGTCAAGAACTAGTCTAACAAACGTAACAATGGATCGGCGCTGTCTAATCCACAAACATCGAGGCGGGAAGCTTGTTGTAATAGTGTAGGTTTAATATATAGATTTTTGCTTGACATTATCTATTGAGAATTTCTCCGGTAAAAAAAAGTATGGAATCATTTTCAGTTTATGGTCTTTAATGTCACAAACCGTCAGTGGATGATATCTCTTTCTGCGAATTTACTTGTTGGGGAATTTAATAAACAGAACTAATGCAAATAATAAAAAAAAAATTTGGTATCCTTTTTATTGGCGATGGGCTAGCAAGCTGTCATTATTAGAATCTCAATATGTAGGTAAAAACAGGTTGATTATAGATGAAGAGATTGAAATATCAACGTACAGCCGAAACAACTGGATAGATATTTGGTATGTGATAGAAAAGTATGTGTTCTAACCTTATGTGGTCTGGAGGTGCAGTATGAGAGATTTTCTCGGAATTCTCGCAGCATAAATTATTAACAGGATTCTTTGATTTACGCTGGCTGAGGCGCGGGCGCACGCTAGCAATATGTTTCAATTAAATATGAACCCATACCTGAAGTAGCTCTCTCATAAAATAATTAGCACCTTACTTTGTAATCATTCCGAGCGTGATATTTTAATTGGAAAAGTTCATGTTTAATCTCCCCCATATCCTTGCAAAGAATTCAACTTCGTTGCTTTTAAAACTTCGTAATTAGATTGTCCGCTAGGGAATCTGTTGTAATTTTATAGAATTTAATTGAATCAGATTGAATTGTTTTTAATCAAATGTGTTTTCGAAACTTTGTCACGGCGGTGAGCTAAAACAACTTTAAGTTTGTTTTTGATTTTTTCTTTATAAGTAACTTTTGACCAAATTATTTCATTACTAATTTAATGAATTTAATTTGAGAAAATAATGTCCAATAAGTTTAACAGTTTAATGCTCCCGGAAGGATTTTTATTTTATTATGATCATTAAATTAGTTTGTTTCTATAAATTGGTACTAGAAAAAATATACCTTGAGTTTACCTTAAACTGACAAGCTTGCTTGAAGACATAAATGATGATGCGAAAAAAGCATACGAGCATGGAAAGTGGAAATATGCAGTCTCTGCCGACCTCTCCAAGAAGGAGATTTTTTTTATGTATGTAGAGACTCTATGTCTAACACCTGCTAATTTGTTTGACATAGATCTTATCCTTGGTATGTGCATTTGAGAACTTACGTCCAAACTTTCAGTAGGTTAGTTGTATAGGACCCGAAAACTTATTGGGACTGTTTGTTTATTTAGTTCGAGATACTGAAGAGGTTATCCCTTGAGGATATTGCTTCGAATCACGTTTCGATCAATGGCTATTTACATTTAACCTTCCATTTTATCGCTTGAAAAAGAAAGAACAATGAGTTTATAGTGCTGCGTTAAAAAAAAAGAGTTATTTCGGTCTTATCGCCGAAACGGATCCACTCTTCACTATTATTAGAAGGCAAAAAGAGAGAGATCCAATTTGATCTATTTTCTATTAAAATAAAACGGATCCATTAGGAATTATGGGAATCAGACTGGAATAACTCGAAAAAAAAATACTGGTAACGCAATAAATTGAAAGGAACGATTTTCAAAACATGGCAATGTCTTAGAAATGTTTCCATAGAATAACATAATAATATCAACCTTACCTTTATATTAGTGATGAAGAAATATATATGTAATAACAGAAGATGGAATTAATTAACTATATTCTGTCAGTCGTATGAAAAACCAATGAAAATAGAAAAACTTGTTAACGAAGAAGTAATGTCACTTAATATCAACCAACACTTTTAAGGTATGACGAGTAGTTCACTACACTTTAATATAATATGACTACTCCATTAAATTTACATGGATGTCATAAAAGGCGATACAGGCAATAGGCAGATTCATCTCTTGATACAATATGGGTGAAGTCCACTGCAAAGGTTACACGGGATAAACTTCGTTTGAAAACCTGATTTACCTTATCCAGGATGGTCAATATGGTCAATAAGCGCGCCGCGGGCTCCTCTGAAGAGAGAATAAGGTAAACAAAATTTATCACAGGAGGAAAAAGAACTTTATGTTATGCAAATTAAAATCCGGCTTTTCTATAACCAATTTATAATTTGTAAAAATTTGTAGCAGAAATAAGAGGCTGACATCGAAAGATATGCCATAGTACATAGTGACTGAAACTGAAAGGGCTAGGTAAATTGAGTTACTTACAGAGCACCGAACGCCTGGCCAGTTTGCTCTGTGCACAAACTCGATCAGACCAATTGGATGAAACATCGGCGGTTTGGGACTTGTTTGTCTTGGACGCGTCCCCATTATTCATGATATTGAGTCGGAAAATGGAGCTAAATTGATCATATTATGTGATCATCACTATATTGATATAGGTGGAAATAGAAAACCGTTAGGATTTATAAAGTTATTAACACAGGGAAATCTAGGGGAAAATATCATTTCATTTATCAAACATATTTTTTCTTAAAAGCCTGTGATTGTTACGATTTAAAAGATCGAAACTTATAAGTTCAGATTTAAGCTTAAATTAGGCATACACTTCCAAAATTTTTTTTATACTGTAAATAAATTGTAATTATGCAAAAGAAATTCAGAATGTATAAATGGCCCTTGCTTGTTCTACAAGGCTCTACGGTGCTCGTAGCGATTCGTAGACCTATTTCGTAGCATGTGCTACAATTTGGTAGAAGGCATACAAATAAATTGTGTTGTGTCCAACAAGATTTTCCTTAATTTTGATCGGTTTTTTGTCTATTATTATTATAGTGATTTCAACTGATTTAAAACTGTAGAGCCAGGTACTTTTTTATCTAAAGTAAAGAAATACCTATAGATCTACAAATAGCCCTTATAATGTAAGCTCAAATAATAAATTTCTGTATCTTCTTGTAAACATTGTTTAAATAAATGTATTCATGATGTACTTCTTCCTGGGTAGACCGTTAAAATATTGTTACCATAATAAAAATTTACATTATTTTTGTTTATGTTAAAACAATATTTCCAACAGTTAAAGATTTTATTGAACTCTAGAAAGTATCTGTTCTATATTCTGAGAACTTACAGCAATATCTCAAAATATACGGCTCTCGGTTTAATTTATAACGCAATAACAGGGGTCATGTGTCGACAAGATTGAGGTTACTTGTATTTAGGTTTAATCTGATATTACTAAGCAACTCCAAGTACACAATAAATACTACTCTCACTTATGTTTTCAAGAAATTTCAAAAAAGGATAGTTCTTAATTTAACTTTAGGTTTTTTTACGATTATTTGTTTTTACGTGCGTTTTTGGTAAATTATGGATTGATTTTGATGATACTTTGTCTGAGACTATTATTATCCCCGATAAAAGTGAGGTGTTATAAGTTTTACGAGTAGGTACATAATCTAATTATTTGTCATTCTTTCGTGTCAATCCACTGAACTGATCTCTATGAAATTAAGCAAACATATATTGTGGAGTAACGAGAAAGACTACTTTACACACGGGCGAAGACGCGGGCGAACGCTAGTTTGACAATAAGAATATTCCGCATAGATACACTTTCTAAATGTGCTAAAACTTCACATTTTTTTATGAAGTATAACCAAAATTAAAAAAAACTAAAAAACTACGCTTTATTGCTAATCAAACTAAAAAATAGAAAATAAAATTTAAAGACAAAGGAATTATAAAACAGTAGTAGCAAGTCGAACAATCGGTTATAGTCAATTACCTCCGATTAAAATTATAACAAAATTAAATTTATAAACAAAACAATTGAAATCTGAGTAAAAAGCGTGGGGTGCCTGATGTAGTAAATATTAAAATCATTCTATTAGCATATATTTATGACAAGAGATTTATGAAAATGAAGTAAAATGCACCCCACGCTTTTTACTCTGATTTAAATTGTTTTGTTTATAAATTTAATTTTGTTATAATTTTAATCGGAGGTAATTGACTATAACCGATTGTTCGACTTGCTACTACTGTTTTATAATTCCTTTGTCTTTAAATTTTATTTTCTATTTTTTAGTTTGATTAGCAATAAAGCGTAGTTTTTTAGTTTTTTTTAAACTATTATTTATTTTCTATTTTTTAGTTTGATTAGCAATAAAACGCCTAGTTTTTTAGTTTTTTTATACAATTATTTTTTGGTAGAAGTGTTAACTTCCTACTACTTCTACTACGCTGTATAACTATCTTACTAGAAATGACTTTCGCAACCATGCGCCCATCGCCGGAGGTTTTCACAACTAACTTTCTTAAAGTTATATGTGGCCTGATTGGATTAAATCTCATAATATTCTCATCATCATGATTCTTTTTTAGGCGATGGGCTAGCAACCTGTCACTATTTGAATCTCAATTCTATCTTAAAGCCCAATAGCTGAAGGTGGCCTATCAGTCTTTACAAGACTGTTGGCTCTGTCTACCCCGCAAGGGATATAGACGTGATTATATGTATGCATGTATGTATGATGATTGTTAAACCCAGTTGAAAAGAATTTTATAGAGATAAATCACTGTTAATAATATTTTTGACTATCCAGCAAACATAACAATTTTCGATTGTGGCCTTGCCAGGAATCAAACCACAAGATTAAGAGGCAGATTGATACAGGAACAAAAATATTTCAAACATACCTCCACTGCCTTTACAACCAGGAACGCAACAATGTTTATCTGAAGACATCGTGGCACTTTTGTAGTAAAATCTGTCTTTCACAAAAACAAACACAAACTTGGGACTCCTATCTCAAATAATCAGGTACTTTTTACAGGAGTCCTATCTCAAAATATCTGCACAACACAGTGAACACAGTCAGAGTCCAATCTCAGATGATAAAATCACACGAATATCCGGAAGAACAAAGCTCGACTCAACGGAAGATTCCAAACTCCAAATAACGACAAGTTATCAGCACAAAACAAAGTGCAAATAGGTAAATACACAGGCACCGGTAAAAAAACAGAAAGAAAGTTTACAGGTGTTAGAATCGAATTCAAAACTTACTGCTAAACTTATTTTACATAAATAAACAAACTGTCACTCATTTTCCAAGCGAGTATTACAGTGTTGCTATTATAAATATGCAAAAGTTACATAATGTTAATTCAAGAATCGCATTAATATGTTAAATACGTATTAAATATCGCAAAGTTCTGTAGGTAGTAACTTTATTCTTGTATTGTTGTAAATTTAGTTGTTCAATTTTCATTTATTACTTTTGTTTTATTACTTATATATTTTTTATTGTTTTAAAATATTCTACTAATTCTACTATTGTTTCTAATGGTAATTCTAAATGGAGCGATGCGATGAAATAAAAAAGCCTCAGGTTAATAGTAACATTATATGGAAATATATTACATCTCTTTTTGGACTCCTTATACGTCAGAACTTCTTGGTTTCTTGTATGGAGATTACTGGCACTGGTGCTATCTCTGTCTCTCTTACTCTCATACGAAGGATCTAAAAATGAATTTATTAATCCTGGCAGTTTTAATAAGGATAATGAGAAACTCTTATCAAAATATTGCATTGTCATCGGTCCTTGATACGTGTGCAAAGTTTCAAGTTGATCAGACGTTTAGAAATCAGTGAAAATTAAGCTCAAAGATTCCGTTACATACATACATACATACATACAACCCAAGCTAATAAAAGCGTAGTAAAAAAATACAAAGCGCCCCGAATTCAAAGCTCTGAAATGAATTCCTCATAAACCACTTTGAAATTCAGTTGAGTTTGACTCTTATAAAGTCTCAGACTGCATGAATTCACAATCAGCCGGCCTCCGAGCGACATGACTTACATTATATATTTTTCATACTATTGTCACAGATATACGGTTATTGAGTTTTAAAAATATATACTTGCAGTTCGATTTCCATGTAATTTGGTTTGTATAGATTTTCGATTAAATTATTATATCCAAGTACGTATTTGATTTTACATAACATAACATAACATATAATCACGTCTACATCCCCTGCAGGGTAGACAGAGCCAACAGTAATCAAAAAACTGAAAAACTAAGCTCTATTAACACGCTCGTTATTTTTATTGTTATAATATTTCGTAGTTTTTAACAGTGTTTACAATAAAACTTACACAACACAAATAAAATAAAATTACCGTAACTCATATAATACCTTCCTTTTATTATCTGTTAAGGATGTCCTCATAACATCCGAGTGAACATTGGCCATTACACCTGTAATTCTGTAATATGTTCCGCCAAATGATTATCACGTCTGTATGAAATAAAAAAGAAACTTTTAAATTGGAAAAATATGTTTTTCTTATTAAAACCGTCAAATGAAATGGAACGGACTGGTCACATAAATAATCAAGTCGATATTCCTTATGGGATAGACAGAGCCAACCGTAAAAAAATTATAGCAGTGTCGCATAAAATAATTTCCTAAAATTATTGCATAACTATACCATCATAACTGCGTAGTTTCGGTGAAATTAGTAAACTTATTTGGTCTTAGTTGATTTAAACAAGATAAAAAATCAAGACAAATGCGTTTATGTCTGACATTTACTGAAAGGTCAGTCCAGGGTTAAACCGATAAGTTTATTTAAATGTAAAGATTAGTATGTAATAAAAGATTGATGAAAATGCATTGAAAAAAAATACTTTTATCTTATCATTTATTTTGAAAAATAATAAAGTTGTTGTCAGAAAAAATGTATCGTGGAAAGTGTTAAGGCGAAGGCAAAGACGTAGTTTCACCCCTCAAAAATAAGGCGTGGTTATAAGTGTAAACCCTTAAAAGTACTATACTATCCTAAGCGATGTATGCAGTTCACATTGTGTGTACCACCGCCATTATCTTAAATAATTACTGCGCCCCGAGGGAAATCACAGATAATGTCATCTCGTGGAATGCGATGGACAATTTACCCCGCAGGCACTCCTTGACATTCAATTGCCTTTTATTTTTAAAAGGGATATTCTAGTACTGATGCTAGAAGTGAAAGCTTTTAAATGAGATTGAGATAAGAAAATAGCTTGGATAAAATATTGCATTTCAGATACGATACCATACTTTCTGGACACCGATACTTTAAATTTCCGAAGGTTCATGAGATAAATGAAAAACAGATACACAAGCTTAACTTATATAGGTACATTGCTCTGTAAACCTACACTCACTATACTCACAATATTTATAAAAATTATTGGAAAAAATCTAAGTTAAAAGATATTTTTTAAAGTCGCATAATTCAAATCGCAATTAATTTTAATGCTCTCGGCAGACGTTGTTATATATTTTTCAAGGCTCCGTGGTATTTTTTATAATATTAAATTATATTAGATTTTAGCGTGGGAAGAAATTATAATTAAGCACGTAACCAACTTGCTTATTAGGTTAATTTGAAACCAGCGCAAATATAATACATACATATGATTACGACTATATCCCTTGCGGGGTAAATAGAGCCAAGAATCTTCATAAGATTGAAAGGCTGATTTACTTATGCATAAAGTATAATGCTATGACTATTCAGTGTTACATTTACTATTAAGTTCAGCTCCTCGGCGGTGATACGAGTACTATACTTTAGCAATAACAATTCACACATGCTAAAACAAATGTCGCGTAGACGGCTCCGTGCGCAATTAGCAATGGTTCACTGAACATTAATTAATGGTAATGGGATGATATTTAATCTCATGTCACAGCACAAGATACCTAGTAACAGAATTAAAGTTATCATTTTTTTTTTGTTTCACTAGACAGATGAAAAATTTGTTATGCTTAAAAGAATGAGCTAAGCAAGTATTTTAATATTATACATAAAAGATTGAAATTGTTACGATATTACTAATAGATCACCATCATATCATATTCTTAGTACGATTTTATACCAACTTGTTGTTCCTTCTTACGCTACCATTAGACTTCTGACTGAAAAAATATTTTGAATTAAAACAGAATTTTACTGAAATTGTTGTACTCTTTTCTTCAAAAGTATCTTCTTATTCTAATATAAACAACAAGTATCCATCACAGTTTGGTAAAAATATTTTTGTAATATCGAGACCAAACAGATGCATACATATAAATATATATACTATACATGCATATATAATATATACTATAGTATTCTATATATACATACTTCGCAGGATAAGGAACAGCGTGATAAGGGAATGTTGTGATGTGAAAGAAGATGTAGTTACAGGAATAGAAAAGGGTATGTTAAGATGGTTCGGTCATGTGGAGAGGATGAATGAAAGCAGGTTGACTAAGCAGATATACAAGGAGAGTGTGGAGGGAAAGGTCGGAGTGGGAAGACCTAGACGAACGTATCTTGATCAAATTAAGGACGTCCTGGTAAAGGGTCAGGTCAAAAGTACCCGAAACCGCCGAGCTTGTATGAAGAGAGTTATGAATGTGGACGAAGCGAAAGAAGTATGCAGAGATCGTGGCAAGTGGAAAGAGGTAGTCTCTGCCTACCCCTCCGGGAAAGAGGCGTGATTTTATGTATGTATGTATGTACATACTTCGCATAGACGTACATAGTGCAATGTATTTTGTTTCACATATTGAATTTAATATAAATTAGTTCACTTTCTGCTATTTTTGCCTTACGTTTTCCAGGGCCTTAATTGCTCCCTTTATCGTTAGTAAACATTGTTCAGTTAGTCAAGGGCGTGTATTTTATTGATCGGCCGTTGACGTTTAGACTCACTTGTTGAATATTCAGTATTTACAATCTACATTAAATTTACCTAAAACTCGTGAAATTGTAAAAATTATTCTTACGTCTTAATTCAAACTTTTTGATTTTTCTTTGTAACTTCTTAAAATGTTTAACAAGAAGACATTTTTTCTTCTTACAAAAGATTAAATTTTTCTTGCATATCTTAAGGTAGAAATCAAATAAAGGTAGACACGTAAGCTCCCATTTTCTGTTATCATCCACTTTTTCGCTTTCGGTACTTACGCGGACTTACCAATATAAATTATTCATGACTCAACCTGATGTCGCTTATCGACTGTGTCGAATGTGGAATGATTTATGAGAGTAAACATATCTAGTCATATGTTACGTACCTGATTTTTATGGATATCGTCTTACACAAATGTAAGAGCAACGGTTTCTAAACTACGGGTCGGTAGCATACAAAAGTTTAATTTCACCCGAATTTAATGTTAAACATGAAGCGAAATTTTTTATACATATATACTCGTACATATATGATGATCACATCTTTATCTCTAACGGGGTAGATAGAGCCAACAGTCTTAAAAAAACTAGAAGGCCACGGTCAGCTGTATGGCTTAATGATGGAATTGAGATTCAAATAGTAAAAGGTTGCTAGCCCATCGCCTAAAAAGTAACCCAAGTATATTAGCCTATTATTTAGTCGCCTTTACGACATCAATGGAAGAGAGATGGATTGTTTCCAACCTATAGTACCGGAAAACACGGCACCGTCTTATTTCGAATTATTACATACATATTCATAAAATCACGCCTCTTTCCCGGAGGGGTAGGCAGAGCCTACATCTTTCCACTTGCCACGATCTCTGCATGCTTCTTTCGCTAATTATTATCTTAATTAATTAATAATTTCGCTTATGTGATGTTGACGACAACGAAGAGGCGTTAACCCCCTGTACACTCGGGGGCAATGTCGCAGTATAACGTTGTTTGTGTGGAAATATTTTTGAATATTGCATGAGATCTCGCGAAAGTCTGCTAATTTACTACGAGAATTTCGCTCAAGGGATATACCAACATGTCCTTAATAGAAATTTAGTAGTTTACAAGCATCTTCATAAGGCTGTTGTGACGCTTTATCGAAAAAGATTATTCCCAAGACGGATTATTGTGTAACATGAGTCAAGACAAAAATCTTCACCATATCTTAAACCGCATTTAAAATATACTCGTATCACATATACCCATTTCTTCAGTTTGTTATTTCATTATATATATTTATATATATTTTTCGCAGTAATTAATTTTTTTTATGTATTATTGTAACAAAAAGTCAAATCATGATGTTAACCTTTATTTCAGTCCCTAAAACATGGACTATATGTACTATATACATTCGTTCCTCTATATCGGATAGAGCATCAGTCATCAAAGGGTCGAAGTTTGGTGTGAAAGCCTGACTTACCCAATCTCACTCACATCACATCACACACAAATGCAGCACGCGCGACGCCGTTTGTATCGCGCGCTAAAACTATCGCTAACCATTTTGACGTGTTAATAAAAAGCGAAACAGCAGAGCTGGATTGTAAACATAGGCGGAACCAATGATCCTCTTTAGAAGACTGGACAAGACCCAACTAACACCAGGAGGTTGATGATACTGTGAACAGATTGTGACCTTTGGCTGCGTGCTTGTTGTCAAGTATGCACACATACATACATATGGTCACGTCTATATCACTTGCGGGGTAGAAAGAGCCAACAGTCTTGAAAAGACTGAATGGTCACGTTCAGCTATTTGGCTTAGTGATAGAATTGAGATTCAAATAGTGACAAGTTGCTTGCCCATCGCCTTAAAAAGAATCCCAAGTTTGTAAGCCTATTCCTTAGTCACCTTTTACGACATCCATAGAAAAGAGATGGAGTGGTCCTATTATGTTTTGTATTGGTGCCGGGAACCACACGGCACAAGTTGTCAAGTATGGTAATATTGAAAACAGTAAACTATGACTTTAGTCATCTTTTACGACAGCAATGTCAATCATCATTAGTCGGTTCATCCCATTTAAAACTACATGGCACAGTAGAATAGAATAAGAATTAAAAAAACTATTACACCAAAAAAAAAAACAATAGGCGGATAAAAGTTATCTCGAAGATAAATCGCAATACAGCCAAGAATAAAAGTTGGTATGTAGTAGAGAAACGGCGCCATTGACACTGCTATTGTTTTCTGCCGCATTGCATTTTATCTATCAAACATTTATCTGCTTACTTAAAATCAAGCTCTAAGTTAAATATATGTATGTTACAAATAAATTGAGACGCTAGTCTTTTGTACTTTATTTTATGATTTTCCGGAATGTAATTCAAGTTCAGTCTATTACGAGTTATTCGAAATCCCCTGGGATATGACACTAATTGACGTTTGATATTCGAGCTATGAAGCTGGGTATTTTGTTGGTTAGCTAACTATCACTCACTGTCTATTCGCATTGCAGATTCTAATTCAGTTACAAGCATTTTAATGCATTCATCATAGTTTTAGTCCATCTAGGTATAGGCTCTGCCTAACCCGCAAGTGATAAAGACATGATTATAGTATGTACATATGTATGTACAAGATTAATATTTTGTAACCATATCCATAAAACGGAAACCTTAAAGTTCGTTATGTCCGTCCATATGTCACGCCCATTTTATTCGGAGATTATGCGTATGATTATGTATATTAAGCAATATGTTAGAATGGAAATTTGTAAGGATATTTTTTAAAAGCTGCTTGCAGTTAATAAAGCCGTTTTTGGATTGTATCTACTAATAAGTAGTAAAATACAATTTTGATAAGCAAAAAAAAATCCCGTTGTCTCTGGTTTCCGCGAGAATATTCTTTGTTTATTTGAAATATCTTTATTGCATAGAAATTTACACAGTAACATGAAAACAACTTAAATAAATAGTACATACTTAAATAGTACCTAGTTATAAAATAAACAAATCACTTGCAATGGCGGACAGATTTGACACAGATCCTTATAAGTGGACGTCTCCCAGTCACAATCTCCATTCTTGTCAAATTTCCTATTAATTGACTTTATAGTTTTTGAAATATCATGATCAGTGAGTGAAAGAGTGAGTCTTTTTCCCTTCTTTTTTCTATAGCTTAAAGGTTCGCGACCACCCTTCTATCCTACAATACAGTTAGTCTTTGACCACAACAGGCGTTGTGCGGCCGTTCACCGCCG
The DNA here is from genome assembly GCF_032362555.1 of Amyelois transitella. Taxonomy (NCBI): domain Eukaryota; kingdom Metazoa; phylum Arthropoda; class Insecta; order Lepidoptera; family Pyralidae; genus Amyelois; species Amyelois transitella. Next base: position 5,316,052 of record NC_083519.1, on the reverse strand, counting down.
AGCTATAATTACTAAAATCGATTGACTTGTCGAGAGCAACTGATTCGGAATGCACCGTCCCATCGGAGGCTTTGTCCAGTCGATTGCGATTGTGGAGCCGAGTTTGCTGGCCTGAATTAAAAATGTTAGCGACGAAAAGTGAACAATATTTCGACTATATAAATGCTTGAAGTTGTTACCTTCAATGTAACTCCTAAATCGATTTGTTATAAAAACCCTCCCTTCCCTCCCCTGCTAGACTAGAAAAAAAATTGTATTTGCTAGTTGCTAGATTGTGAAAGTCAATTAAAAGACTTTTCAATATGAGGTTCTTTATTTTGGCAAGTTAGGTTACTAAAGAAATGGCTGCTTTTTGTTTTTATGTACATATATATTTTTCTGGTATTCATATGGTATACAAAAGCTAAATTCCCTAGCACAAAATTGAACTTTACTGTAATCGCGTAGGGGTTAAGCAATAAAAAATACTTTTTTATTCAAATTCACATTTCAAGTGTAATGAACATACATAACAGGTTTTAGCACGGAAATCGAAATCGGATTACTATATTTTTTATCCCAGATAGAAAAGCAATATGTGCAAATGTCACGATATCGTGTTTCTATTTGCAATAATTTATAGTTTTGTGTTTGGTGCCGATTGGATAGCAGGCCGCGACTATATTACGTTGCTCCGGGAATAAGGGTGGGTTCATACAGGAACGAAAAGCACAAGCTATTAAAAATAATAACTGTTATAACTTCATTGCTATTTCTTAAATCATGTAAGGTCAATTGAAAAGTTGATAAATACGTCAATCGTCCTAAAAGTGTGTGTATTTACCTTATCTTAATAAACCTTCCATATGTCTCCTCAATACAATGATGAAGATCATTTTCCTTCATTTTTCTTCTGGATCATAGTCCAAAAGGTGGAGATCACCTTTTTTAAAGGAGCTTAGGGTGCGCCTATGATCATTATATTCAGATTTCTAAACGAAGAGACTCTCGTATAACCAGCCCAACCTTTGCAGGGTAACCTAACCCATATTGAATCATTTACTTATCCCTAACCGGAAGAGCATCGGTAGATAGATAAATAAAATGATTATTTGACAGTGCTACAGATACAAAACAAATATAACAATTACAAATCCTTAAAACTAAGACAGGTGTTCTGTAGCAAGTCGAAATGGTCATAATTCAGCGATCTTTTTGCACTGATGATGATAACCATTTGAAGTAGATGCGGGTACTTAAAAACAAAAGCAGCGGTAAGCAACGAAACTTATGCGTAACTCAGAAAAGAGCCATTACTGGAACCTAACTTAATCGTTCAACCACTTATGCTCCTATTAGGAGCATAAGTGGTTGAACGGTTATATATATATAAAGTAAATAAAATAAAATATTAAAGTATCATGGTTGTTATTAAGTTGTGGTACGAGTAACTTGCTTCTCTTACTAGCGCCTAATGTATAGCAACCCTAAAGACCCTGAATTTGGTCGGAACGTCGACAACGCCTCTTGTCCCAGTTGTTGCCCGCCAGTCCCACTTCAGACCTCAAGTATGCATCTCCGTGTTGGAAATAAGCGAAAAAAGATTTCGGACACAATATCCCTTGTTTAGCAGTACTGAGTTTGGATAAAGATTTTTGAAATCTATCTGACTTATTTGTTGCGTTTAATTTGTAGATATTTTATGTTTACGAGTATCAAATGTTAATACGAGTAGAACAACTTAGTATAGTGAACTATATGTGGTAGTATATCAGATAATCAAACTCATCAAATTTGTCAGAAGATTTATGTCTTGTTCTAAACTTGTTACCGTTAAAGTTAAATCTGACGAAAACTTTAGCTAAACATCCAAAGCCTGGTGGCAGATTAAACTTGGCGATTTTACCATCACAACCATAATTAATGACATATGTATACGAATGGTTATTCAGCGCAACAAAATATACATAGACTAAAATGAATAATGTCGTAGACACGAAATCATAAGGACAACAATATTTTGATCTTTCGCACAGCAAATGTCCGAATAACAAAGTCTACAATTAGAAAAGATTTATACAACTTCGTTAATTAGTAACTGGGTAAAAGCTTAAGTAATTAAATGACGGATTTACAACGGAGAAATGAAAGGAAACATTTAATTCCCGAATCAAAATAAGCAGCATTGATCGAAGCTGATCACAATGCGACGAAGTTATTTGCAGAGCGATTCAATAGCTAATCTGAAGTTTGCCAAAGCTTGAGACATTGTTAAATTTGATCTTGCAGAATCAAACAAAATGCAACTTTGAAGGTTGTGAGCGCAGGGATAGATTTTGTACGAATATATAAATTTTTCAAATTAAATTTTCGAGTATATGGAATTATATTCTAAATATAACTAGATGCGGAATGTATTGTTGCACAGTTTTTCTGCTTTTATGCGTTAAGGCGTATAATGTTTTAACGAAAATTACGAAACGAAAATTTATGTTATATAAATATAACACATATGTCAAAGAGACATCGTCTGTTCCTAACTTAAAGTATAATTTTGGTATATATAATAAAAGAAAATGAAGTATGCAGGGATTCGATGCCGCTTTTTCAACACTTGGGCTTTGGAAGTAAACTACCTTCTTCTCTAACTCCCAAAAATGTTAATCTTAGTAGATTCAATTATAAATAATGTTGACGTGTTGTCTTAGCTATTTTGAAAAAAAAATATTTCTACCGGTGAGTAGAAAAATGGTAGGAACACCTTTCACACGCCACCATTAGAAATATATTACCCCGCAACAGTGACATGATTTTATAAACTATAAACTGGTATTTCAAAACGTTAACAATTTTTTTTTAAATGGTTGTCTGTACCTTGTTTCATTTTATCCAAATCTCCACAAAATTGAGAGCTGTTAATTTGATATTTGACACTGCGATATTAAAGTCCATAATAAATGTCTTACAGCGTTCGCTATATTCTAACTTTTCGGTCAGATCTTGTGAACAACTCCCGAGTTCTAGACTTTTGCTGATATTTTCTCGAATTACTTTTAGATATTTTAGAAAATATCGTTCACTCTTACAGCCGTTGCAATCACATTTAGCTGTAAAATAAGAAAAAATAAGGTAAAATTTTGCTGACCACAGTCTACTTCATTTCTTTTGATTGTAAGCATTTTAAGGAAAAATATTATTTTTGGGATTTGTGTTTAAAATAAAAATTGAACTCAAATTCTTATTGACCAATTATTCTTCTGTATGTCAAGACTTTCTTAGGTTTAACTTTTTAATGTGAACATTGTAATACAAGCTGTAGCCCGGGGTTAAGCTTCGCTCAAGTGGAAATGCCTAAAAATTTCTCACTTTCAATCTTCTCATATTGTTCCGTCAATGTTTATTTATCGATACAAAAAAAAATTATACCAAAGAACGCATTATGTGTGATTAGAAGTGATTGTTAGAATTGAGATTCAAATATTGCCAGGTTGCTAACCCATCGCCTACAAGAAGGATCCCAAGTTTATTAGCCTTTCCCTCAGTCACTTTTTGCGACATCCATGGGTAAGCTATGGCTATGGGTAAGCTATGGCTATGGGTAAGCTATGGCTATATCATACGGCATTAAATATAAGTCACAGTCATAAAAATCAATATACAGTTATTGAAAACAATAACGTGCATTCATAGCTCTAAAACAGTCACACTTAGAATTTCAATAGTAGAAGAACCACTCAAGGTCTTGTAACGAAAATAAAAACTGGACAAAGAGAACTTCTGTACTCTCAGCCTTTTGTGTCGTACGGCTGACGACCGTCAATTTTTAATTGGAGACATTTCCTTTCATCGTTTTTAGGTCACGTATCGCGTAGCCTTTAAATATGTATTGGAACACGAGCGTGATTCTACGTCGAAACCGTTTTATTATTGAGTTTCGCTTTCAATTCATAAAGAGAAAGAAGAATGTATTTTTATTAATATTTTATAGCTTCTAACTATCGTTTTAGGGTGTTGTAATTGGAAAAGAAACATGGATATATATAATCGTGCCTCTCTCCTGGTTAGGTAGGCTGAGACTAAATTATATACAACTAAAACTTGTTTTGAAAATGATGGTGCTTTATCCTTTATTTTATTTCTATATTTGAATTATTTTTAATTAAAAAAAATTGTCATATTTTCATGTTTGAATTGAACCACTGAATACATCAAAAAACAAAAATATATTACGACAAAAATCTATTAAACAAATGAACAAACCATTATAAAAATATTTTTTAAACAAGTTTGTGCCCAGCTAAATTTTTGCTGGTTTTGCACACAACGACTGTATTTAATTAAATCTGCCTGCAGTCTAGAAATGTAGGGCGAATGTTTGCTGAAATGCAAAAAATAATTCTATTCATAGTGCCGTCTCGTGACACAGCTTGGTAGATTACAGCGTGACATTAGTAATGCTGTATAATACAGAACGTATTTAGAGATCCGATTATAATTTTATTCTTTGCACAAGAACTATGATCACGTATGTGTTAGTTTCCTTAAGATGTTTTCTTTCATCGTAATCCATTGAGCTATATAACTCAGAAATGCGTCAATGGTACATGGCCACAGTCTTAAAAGCGTCTGTATCACGCTTTTAAGACTCGTACCTTAACCTTTAAACCACTGTCGCTGCAAAACACTGAAGATATAATTTAATATTTAATTTTACAGAATATTTAATATTCATATTAAATGTAGCGTGTACACCACAGTTCGGTTGGGTGGTTTGAACGACCTGCATGCCCCGTGAATAAACAATTTAATTCGTAATTGTTTAATGAAACGATAATTAATTTTCCTTTGTAAATGCATTACTGAATATGATTTCATTAGAAATTTAATGAATTTGGAATACAGCATGTCACAGACTTAATTAACGAAGATTTTACAATTTTGTAGAAGACAAATCTATTTATGTATTTGAATTTGTAATTACATATACACAGTCAACGACCATGTTAATTTATGGAATTAAGATAAAGATAAGTAAAGAGATGCTTGATTTCCATGATTTTATAGCAAAAAAACAGCCGTCTTTTCATCCAGAAGATTGAAAAAGTAAATAAATAAAGTTTAGGTGGACTGGACATTCTTCAATCTTTAACTCTTATATCAATTATAATTTTCCATGCTGACAATTATGTACTTCTATGATTTTAACAGTTCTATGTTAATATCGTAAAAGTTAATACTAATGGTTCAACAGTTTCATATGCCAGTAACAACATAGTGAATTCTACGAAATCTAAGTTTACCGAGCTTCATTGGGACAAACAAGTAAATTGCTTCTAGTAATTGCTAGTGGTAACTGACTGTTTTCAACCTATCAGGTTATTTTAACATTTTCAATGTGAGCTTTTTTGCGTATGTATACACAATGTTTGTTTTTAATTAAGCATTTTGCTATTCTATTTTGAATACACATTTCGCCATACATCAGATTAATTAACAAATTTGAATATTTTTAAAATGTTGTTTAATGTACAAAATCTTGATTAAATTCGTTTTGAATGGTAGCGCTAATTAAGAGAGTTTAGAGAGGGTTAGAAGTTATTAATAATAAAAATAATAATTTAACTTCTTGCTTGTTACCAAAAACGTAAATTGATATTTTCAAAAGCATAATTATTAACTAAAAAAACTCTTTCAATTTTTTTCCTTTTTCAAAACCTTTTATACTGCATATTCAAAGCCAAGAATTTCTCCAATACGAAAACCATAGCAGAGCTTTTTACTCGCATGCCTTTACCGAAAATATTTCCGTGAATTCACCCCTTTTCACATTGGTGCATTTAAAGCGACTAGCTTGATGTAAGTTGGCATGCGAACTAGTTAGACGGGGATCCGAACACGACCGCAGACTACACACGTTGAAATTGTCCAGTGCAGTGGTGCGAGTGTCTTAGTTGGAACCTACAAGTTCATTTACATGGACGTGAGTTTCATGTCAATACTCATGCAAACGGGCATGCATCTGAAATAAATTACAGGAGGATAATTTATGTTAGAAAAAATTTTGCTCCTATTAAATCTCTATATATAGCGCCCGTTCTAAGCCCTCCCATTGTTTTTTTTTTACATTATTACTGTATAATTAAAATGACTGAATTATTATGGATGTAGATTTATTTTGCTCCTAAAGGTTTTGCAAAGTGCTCATTAAAAGTCTGATTGTAATGCCATTTTAACCTGTTAAGTTGAGCATTATTAATAGAGGCCTAGGTTCTGCAGTGTATTTCATGTCACATAAATTACTGAATGAATATTTATAATAATAACGAATATCACATTCTTCACTATTTGAGTAACATTTTAATTGAATGCACTAAATTATCATCTGATTGTACTCCCAGTTGAATCCCTAGCGGTGAAGGTTCAGAACCTTGGGTGAATTTGCATCCGTAACAAAAATCTACGATATGTAATGACCTCTTTTTTACCTTCGTAATGACTACTTAGTAACTAGGGGTAAAGTGTAAATTACGAAAAATCGAGGTAAAGTCTCCGGGATTCTAACTTGATAAGCTCTTGGCAAGTTTGGGAATCGACCTTAAAATCCCTAGATCTTCATGGCTTTACTTAGGATCCTACGTAACGCTCTCCTTTATTTTATATTCTCGTGACAGAATACTGAAAAGTTTTTCCAAGGCTACGAATGTATGTACTAAATTGGTTGTATTTTTCTCTAACAATCTCCTTTCAAGTAGACGTTAAATGAAAAATAACATACATACATACATACATAAAATCACGCCTCTTGCCCGGAGGGGTAGGCAGAGACTACCTCTTTCCACTTGCCACGATCTCTGCATACTTCTTTCGCTTCGTCCACATTCATAACTCTCTTCATACAAGCTCGGCGGTTTCGGGTACTTTTGACCTGACCCTTTACCAGGACGTCCTTAATTTGATCAAGATACGTTCGTCTAGGTCTTCCCACTCCGACCTTTCCCTCCACACTCTCCTTGTATATCTGCTTAGTCAACCTGCTTTCATTCATCCTCTCCACATGACCGAACCATCTTAACATACCCTTTTCTATTCCTGTAACTACATCTTCTTTCACATCACAACATTCCCTTATCACGCTGTTCCTTATCCTGTCACTCAATTTCACACCCATCATACTCCTTAACGCTCTCATTTCCACTGCATTTATTCTGCTTTCATGCTTCTTTTGCCATACCCAACTTTCACTCCCATACATTAATGTCGGGACCAACACGCCCCTGTGCACAGCCAGTCGAGCCTTTTTGGATAGTTTCTGACTGCTCATAAAGGCATGCAAAGCTCCATTCACCATGTTCCCCGCGTTCACTCTCCTTTCAATATCACTATCATACTTGCCATCTGATGTAAACTTTGATCCTAGATATACAAACTCTTTCACTTGCTCCACTTTTTCTCCTCCAATCAAAATATTACATGCTGTCATTTCTTTCTCCATTTCAAAAACCAGTGTTTTAGTTTTACTTACGTTCACTTTCATTCCTTTCTCTTTTAAAGCTTCATGCATACAGTTTACCATCTCCTGTAACTCCTCCGCTGATGACGCCAGTATAACCTGATCGTCGGCATAGAGCAGACATTTGACGAGTAACTCATTCATCCTTAATCCACTTTTAGACTCTTTCAAATCTGTCAAACAGCTATCCATAAATAGGTTGAACAGCCACGGTGACGCAACACATCCTTGCCTAACGCCTTTCTCAATCTTAAACCACTCAGTGTGCGCTCCGTTTATCCTGACACAAGCACTCGAATCCTCATATAAGGATTTCAGTGCTCGTATTAAGAGACTGCTCACCCCATGCATAGAAAGTGCTGACCACAATTCATTCCTCTCAACTCTGTCATAGGCCTTTTCCAGATCTACGAATGTGCAATAGACTTTTTGACTCTTGGCCAAAAACTTTTCGGCTATGCACCGCAAGGAAAAGACCTGATCAGTACATCCCATTCCCTTTCGAAATCCCGCTTGAGCATCCCATATTTTGTCATCAGTTTCATTCCTGACTCTATTAATCAATACCTTAGCATACAATTTGCCGACGACGCTAAGCAGGCTTATACCACGATAATTTTTGCAGTCCAGCTGTGACCCTTTTCCTTTGTAAAGTGGCACGATAACAGCCTTACACCAATCTTTTGGTACTCGGCCGCTTCTCCAACACAAATTGAAAAGGCAGTACAACTGACTAGCTACTACGCCTTTTCCTGCTTTAAGCATCTCGACCGACACTCTATCACACCCAGCAGCCTTTCCTTTCTGAAAAATAACTATAAACGATTATAGTGACAGTTAAACTTTGACAATCTTTTAAAAGTAGTTACATACTGTTAAATATTATAATTTTTATAATAACTAATATTTGTACATATATTTTAAAGCGTTTTTGAAAATTGCTCTAAAAATTTCATCGAATTTGGAAATATAAGTGCACATTAGGATAAAAAAGTGTATTTTTAACAAATTAAAACAGCTTTACAAGTATTTTAACCTTAACCACAATAGCAGTAAACAAAGCAAATCCATATCGGTAGCGTATGCAAGTCGAATTTCAGATAATCATTAATGGCAGCAGAGCTACGTTGATATTGGCTGGCATTTTGACAGATTTCAAACAGTGAGAGGCAGTGCAGACCAGTAACATTTTAATAACATATACTAGCTTAACTAGTACACACTAATATTATAAATGGGAAAGGTTTTTGTTAATTTTTTTTAAGCCACTTGTATAATCTCCATAAATACAAACACTAAAATTTTGCACACATAATTCCAGCAAAAAATACGGCACGTGGGGTTTATGATATAAAAAATGTGCGTGATTAAAAATTTGTTGCATGAAAAACAAAAATACAATTATTGCTCCAAAAAATCTACGATATTTTGGAACAGGGTGGGCTAAAACCAAAGAATTCCGGGTTTACTATTTAGTCAAAGACCTGATCATCTATCTGTTTCTATAAAATCCTAATAATAAAGTAAACATGAAAATTTTTGATATCTTGTTTAGATTTGTATAATTTTGTTATATAAATATGATGTGCAGTCGTCTTGCTCAGAACCGTACCTTAATAGGCATGGTGCATTCAAAGGCTTTTTGAACCGGGCTAATGGTGCGGCAAAACGGATTTGTTTGTCCGGGTCAAAGGTGAAGGAACCATTGCGTGATCAGTGTGAACCGTGACTGCAATAACTGCGATGTAAGAAAATCAGGAGGATCTAGAAAATTCTGCGCCGAAATTTCTATATTTAATTATCTAATGTTAGGATAATAAGTAATTTTTGTTGCATGTATTTTATAATCACTTCTTTATCTCTTATGGGATGGACAGAGACAACAGGCGAGCCATCAGTCTTTTCGAGACTGTTTGGCTTAAATTATAAGCGAAATTTGTTAATTTATCGTAAATAAAATTACATATTTTATATTTTTCGGGCCAATTTAATATAAACAGCATAAGAAAATAAGGGACAAACTATTGGTAAGAGTATTTTTAAATTATTATTTTATTTGTAAAATGTAGGTATGTATGCTTTATTTGTTAAAAAAATTTTCAATGTTTTTCATTATTCGATATCAAAAAACACAACGAATACCCCCAAAACTTTTGTGAAACAAAGTGCAGAATAAACCGGACAACAATAAATTGATGGGTTCAAATATTTCAATGCTCTTCACGCGTTATTTATTTAACCACCACACGAAATTTTGTTTATATAATTAACTGTATCGAAGACGACACGTTTTACATTGTACATTTCATTCCGATAAAAACTATAGTACCTAAGTAGATTTGCCGAAATTTTTATTATTTTGAAGGTGGCGCTAATTTCGCACGTGTAGGTGGCGTTTAACACGCGTGAGCGAAGCTGCGGGTAAAAGCAAGCAAATTTATTAAATAACAAACCATGACCTAATCGAGGACGTTTAGTGAAAGATCATTCAAGAGCACTTACCCTAAACAGACAAGATTGCATGTAGATTGATGGACGACGATGAAGCAAAATAAGTACACAGGGATCATGGCAAGTGAAAGGGCAGTTGCACACTCCACCATAGTGCTACAGGGCCTGGGGTCCGCTTTTAATCGAACAAGATGAGTTTTAAACGAGACTTTATCATAAACATGTAGATTCATAAAATCTCGGAAAACACGTATATATTCTGGGCAAAATCTAACCGGTATTGGAAACAGGGGCAAACAGTATCTGCATACTACAATACACACGGGTTTTACTACAGCATTGTAAATGTTCTACAATGTTTACAAAGTCTGTCGTTTTACGGCAGATATCAAGCGGTAAGTGTCTATTATTCCAGACCATTATAGCTATTCAAGTTGGATTTATTGTACCAATAATTGTTAAAGGAAATTACTGTGACAGTTTAGACGCTATGTAACGTTTTGTTTTAATTATAGCAATATGTATCTATAACATTATAAATCCGAAAGTGTGTCTGTTTGTTTATCATTTCTATTCAATTATTGGTCGTTTGCAGAAATCTAATGGTTGAAATGTGTAAATAAGCTTTAAGTAGGCATGTAAGTCTATTGATGAGTACCTATTAAATTTTCTCCTACCTATTAACAATAACAGAAGATACGGACCGCTCCGAAATAAGTGACAAAGTGTGCTAGTAGGGGCACGCAGAGAAATGAGATAGGATAATAATTATTTTACGAAGAAAAGACTCACTAACTTAAATATTTTAACAATGTGTCAATTCCACGTGAAACTTTAGACATAATCATCTTGTTACTCAGAATATCTCCCATTATGCATACAACGGCTACGTAGCTAACTAGTTGAGAATGAGTTTCAAGTAATTATTTATTCCGCCCTGGCCGGAAGATTTTCACGGCAAGTTCTTAATGGGGTCCTGACATCAAGTAAATACGTTTTAAACTAGAAACTGCTCGTGCAAGGAAGTTATATTTATACGCTTGTTTCTCTTCAGAACTTGAACCTCTTGTGTTAATTTAAATTTCTTGTTTACAACAAAATAATTATGAAACATTTAATACAAAAGTATGCAAAACGCATTCTATACCAAGCAACCTTAAAAAAAATGGCACATAGAAAGAAAATAAGGTACTGCTAATATTCGAATCTGTTATCACAAAAAAATTAGGACATTATATTATAAAAGAAATCTTAAAAATACATTTTTATCAGTACGCACTTTTTTACAACCTAGTCAGATCGCCTTCAAAAGCCAATAAATTTCATAACTAAATTTTGTCCCCATCCAAATTATAAAGAAAAAGTTTGTTAATTTGTTTGTTACTGAATTACGTAGTAACAAAAAAATATACAAGCTTCTTAAAATTTCGAACACAAATAGAAGAACAAACGATTTCTTTAACAAAACATTGCAAATTAATACCAGGACTGAATCTAGTACTCTATATATAATAAATACGACGATATGATTGGTCGAAGAGTACGACCCTGCGGGGCTAGCAAGGCACGCGCGATGACATTTGTATCGCGCGATTCACTATGGCTGTCCCGTTTCACGTCGTAATAATAAGCGAAACAGCGATAGATACTTATTTCAATCTTATCTCATAACTTTAATTGCCTGAATATACAGATTTCTTCGCGACGGCAGCATGGGCAGTCTCTGTGTGTATTAGTGCGATCAAATTAATATAGGTACCTACGTAAAAAAATGTCTTTTAAATGAGGCGGCGGGACTTAGAAGTATTTTGGCACGGCAGGTTTTTTTTTATTTCCATTTCTAAATGTCCATCATATTATTTTTTATTAGTTACTTTTATGCAAAATTGTATGTAGATAACAAGCAATCTTTATGAAAGTTACTTAAAAAAATACAAATGCCACATCCATATGAATTCTTTCTTCCACTATACATATTCTAAACCCTGTTAATTTATACACATCGGACATCCTTAAGATACTGTACGCCACTAAATTACGGCCATACAGACAGACATCGCATTCTTGTATTCTAATTGGGTCACAACCACGTGACGTCACTGAGGCTTTTAATAGGCTTGACTTTAACTGACTGATAAAGAGTATAATTAGTTTTTGTTGATATCTTCCCCCCAATATTGACTTTAATTATATTATATTAATAGCGGATTTTATATTAAACAAAACTTTTTCGTTTCGATTCGAGTTACATTTATTACTTTGAATTTACAATTTACTTTTGAACATTTTCAACTTTTCATTCATAACATCACATTAGCGAAATGCAAAAGTTAGCATTAAATATTGAAACTATATGTTCCGAACCAGAAGTGAAGTCCCAGTTTGTAGCAAATCACTTGATGTCATAAGCATGAGCAAATATTATTCTGAGAGCAACGTTTCAGAACAAACATATCTTAAGTTATTTCAAAGGATTCGCAACTATACTGTGCCGGTTCGAAATTAATTCGTATTCCAATAATCTAATACATATTGAATTGCTTTGGTTATGTTTGCTGTTTCTGACGATCATATCTCTATAATAGAGATTCCTTATCGTAGACTAAGACTAGGTTCTCAAAAGGTTAAGACTGAATAAAAAGTATGCTGCACTAGTTCAACTTCTAAAACCACTCTTTTCTATGAGTTATGTTAATGTTCAACTTTGATTTCTAACCGATGCCCTTACTAGGAAAAATATCACTAAATAAGAGATAAGAACTTAGGCCACTGAACGTGTAAAAATGATACATACATAAAGGGATAAAGACGTGATTTTATATATTATGTATGAATGTATACATACATATAATCACGTCTTTATTCCTTGCGGAGTAGACAGAGCCAACAGTCTTAAAAGACAGATAGGCCACGTATTCAAATAGAGACAGGTTGCTAACCCTACGCCAAGAAGAATCTCAAGTTTAAAAGCCCATACTTAAGGTATGGCGCCTTTTACGAAATCTATGGGAAAAGATGGAGGAGGAAAGAGATGGAGATTTAATATTGAAAAAAATATAAATTCGTTAAAAAATAGATAAAAGAAGTAAGTTTTAATTTTAAGATATATAAAGATCTTCTAAGAATCTCTTATTAAAAGTGTGGTCCACAATTTAAAGGGAACGGATAAGGATATCCTTTGCGGAAGCGCCTTCGTCGTCCCCGGATGCCAACTATGTTATTAACATTCTCCAAGTTTTTAAAGTATGTTCAGCATGAATGGCAAGAAAATGTTATTAAATGGAGATTCTGTGGAATTTCCAATATCTTATGCCCTCGCTTTTAAGGTTATTTCAAATAGGTTTGTGACACCTAAATATATTGAGATGAAATTATAGCTAACTAGTTGCACCACAGGCTTCGTTCCCACTAATTTTGTGATAAAAGCTCATTGAAAGCCGTCATGTAGATTGTAGGTGAAAGAGAAACAAACACACATCCTAACAAACTTTCACATTCATAATATAAGTAGCACTAGCTTTTGCCTGCAGCTGAAATCGTTTATTATCGCACTGGAACTAATAATACATACAAAAATTACATAATTATCCTTTACGGTATAGAAAGAGCCAATATTTATAACAATTAAAGATCGAGTTTAGCTGAATAGCTTTTGTAAAAATGCAGGAAGGTTGGTTGAGAATACATAACGTGAAAAGGTTACCTGCTGTCGTACTACAGTCGTTATATTACGAATCAAAGCCTATATTGACCTCGAGTGAGATCAGAAGATTAGCAGTGAAATTGACCTGTCTATTTTCTGATAACTATTGACTCTGTCTACTTCGTCAAAGTTAATGACTTAACATAACTAAAAAGTCACAAATTTATGATTTTTTCATAACCAATATAAGTAGGAACTTTTTTGGAAGGTTGACTATAACTGATCTCTGCATAAATGAGTTTCGCCGAGCAGTATTTTTATCTCGTTTAGTGCTGTCGGCGTGATAGACGTCGTCTTTTAACTCATTAAGTGAAACTCTTGCTTTATTAAATCCTTTAGGAAGCTTAAAAAGTCTTGTACCTAGATTTTTTAATGAAACTTTTTACGGATTTTATTTTACCTACCTATAAAGCAATTAATTCGTTTTTTATTAACAATTATTTACATCAATTAAAAATTTAAGTAAACTGATATTGAAATTTAATTTATGGCATTTTGGGAGATTGAAGAAATTTACATCAAATTTAATAATAACAACTGTCGATCATGATTTGAGGAAAATATATTTTTAATAAACATTTCCAAAGAGATCAAATTACAAGCCACAACTTCCCAAGTAAATTAAGTTTCAACTGATTAAACAGAGAATTTTTGAAACGTACTTAAAAGATAATGTTGATTTCGAACAAAATCTAAATTAACTGTTGTTTTATCAAATATACTCAAGGTTTTGTATCAAATCCCAAATTCACCCAAATATCTAAAAATACACAACGTATTGGGTTCAATATTTGTGAACAAAAAGCTTTGCTTGCTCGCTGGAAAACTTATTTTGTATGCTTCAATGCGTTTGCACAGCGCTACCAATGGATTTGGTGGTGTCAATAATTCAAAATTGTATCTTGCATTTCCGAATATTGAGCATATTTTTTAATATTCAAAATATATGTTTCATATTATTATATTAACAGTCATTTTATTTAAAAATATCTTTTTTCCGAAGATTTTCTACCGTGGGAATTAAAAAAAGCACTAATAACATTTGTTCTATCTCTAAATAATTCAATAAGTTCATAAGCTTATTTGTTACATATGAAGGAAGAGGGGGCAGTGTCTATTTTAAAATTATATTACATTTTCATCAGATACAACATGATATTTTTTGAAAATCATTCTTAAACGGATTCCTATTATAAGATGATGATAACTATATGATGAAACAAATAACCGTCTAAATCACTTTATATTACAAGTATGCCTTGGATTTCATATCAGCCGTGTTTGTTTCATATTTGTAGAAATGTAAAGTGTAGAATCTTATGTTCTATCTTGTTATAACAAGAAAATATCAAAAGAGGTGCTTGTAAGGAGAAAAGACGACTAGGGTTGAAGAGAAACTAAGCTAAGCTAAGAGACTACCCTGAGGCTGTCCGGTGGAATAGAGCCACAGTATAGAACAATACTTTAAAAACTTTATAGTGTTACACCGCAGACTCTCTCGCATAAACGGAGATTGTGTACACTGTGGTTAAAGTAAAGTTTAAACAGAAATCACTTGCTATTGACTGAAATATTCATCCAGTAGTTTTGACATAGATTCGACGTAGTCTTCTTTTATTTACGATAGACAAAGGAATGACAGTCTAAAAAGAAAAAAATATAAGGCGAAACAAAAGATTTTTCGTATTGAAAAATACATACGGACCATAAAGTTGTCAGGTAATGACGAGTAGAGCGCGAAACAAGAGACAGTCTCGACCTGACGAGATTGGAATGTAGCTACGAGTTCTCATTCAATTGCCTGAATATGTCTTCTTACTTTGTTTACCCTCAATTTAATGTTTTATTTTCGTTCATTTCGTAGATCTTTCATAGTAAAGAAAAGAGGTATCAATCCTTTCTTTATTTATTTATAAATCTGAGTATCAATATTAGGGTGTATCTCAAATCTTAATTATAACTTGATGTTCTGTTCTTTCCTTTCGAAGGCCGTCTTACCTAAATAGGGCAGTTAGTAGTTTCACAAACACAATTTGTGGGGAAACTAACAGATCCTTTTCTCCGTTTAATTATTTCGCAGCCCTTTCGGTAACGTCGGAGATAGTATGCATAGTGTCTTATTATATAAAACCTTTGTTGAAATCTAGGGCACGGTGTCAAGTTGAGAGGAACTTTAAATAGAATTTTTATTACTGTTGATTTTATTATAAAACTGTCAAGTATAATGATATTAATACGGGCACTGCAATCTATATAGAAAATCAATATTTGGCCATATCGCTTTCTCTAGGTCCAAAAGCATGCATTAACCTAGCAAATCTGGCTTGATCGTGCTAAAGATAACATAAATGTGGACAGGTAAATTTCGAAAAGTAGTTCCCGGGATTCTAAGAAAGTGGACCCTGAGCAATAGGTGCATCATGTAGTAGCAACCATCCGCCCCTATGCTCCGGGATAAAATCTTAGAATATATACGATTCCGCGCATCAAGTTTTCGTTTCAAATCTTTTAATATTCTTTATTATCACATACATGTCAGTACATTTTTCATAAAGCTCACTTTTCTGATATTATTAACCATGACATTTTCAAAGCGCTCCTGCCGCCTTTCTAGCCTATTAAAAATTAAAACAAAATTATCTTTGTTTGAATATAGTTTGGAACTAAGAGACTATACTTGTCAAAACATGAACTTCAATGAACAAAGTTAAACATAAAACAACAACACTAAAGAGAACATAGGTGTAGGTGAATAATATAAAGCAAAAAATTCTAGGCTTGTATTACATACGCTTTTTATATTTTTTTAGGCAGAAATAAATTAAACGAGAACTGATTTTAAACAATCTGGAATGGTCGACGTGAAAAGATATACTTTAAAACTAGTAAGCGCAAGTGAAGGTAGACTACTATCGATCACAGTCTATGAGACTTCCTTACTTAAAGTTCCGTAAGTTTCGTGGTTCTCGCTTGCATAAAACTGAGCTGCATCACTTTTATGGACATAGATGGCATGTGAGTGAATATACTGTAAAAGGAGTAAATAAGCAAATCTAATTTATCTTCATTAATTCAGTGATGTAATATAATTGTTTCTACCTAAAAATGTCTTAGGTTTTCACAAGATAAGAGGTATTGTTTTGTTCCATTTTTCCTTTCCCATGGATGTCGTAAAAGGCGACTAAGGGATATGCTCATAAACTTGGGATTCTTCTGTTAAAAGTCGGGCTGTTACTATTTGAATATGAATTCTATCATGAAGTCAAACAGCTAAACTTGCCCTATCAATAACTTCTAGACTGCTGGCTCTGTCTATCCCAAAAGGATATAGACCTGATTATACGTACGTATGTAAACCATAGTCAACAACTGAGTTAATTACCTTACCTTTTTGTTGTTATAGGTAGACTCCAGTAGCAACCCAACCAAATCGGATGATGATAGTAACTATTTGTCATTTTAAGTGACACAATTAAGAGACAGTTTTTGGGTAGGCCCTCGCATACATGTTACTTTTGTTGTTTTAAACTGTTTATTTTGTTTTTTATTTAAACTTTATTGTACAAAATACAAATGTATGGCACATTTGGCGGACTTAATGCTAGAAGCATAAGCAAAGAACACCTGTCATTTGGTCTGGTACTGAATCTTTCTTTTTTTTTGTATAGCAGGATCATTAATAATAAATGAATAGATTATCTTGGACCATTATGACACTTACTCGTAATGTTCTCATAATACACATGAGAGGTTCAGCTAATCCTTGCTCGTATAATATTCATAATCCCGATTATAGCAACTCATCAAATGAGTTAATATTGAAATGTCGTCATAACCACGTTAACTTAGATTCTTATAGCTAATAAATCTGATAATGAGTTTCTGTTTAATGATTAAGAGTTATTAACAAATGCAAGCCGAGAGAGAAAACTTAAATAACGAAAAGAGAGAATTTATTTCAACATTTTTTTTAATATCTAAATTTTGTTTTATTATTTAAACAAATTTTATGTGGACAAATTATTAACTACTGCCCAAAATAGTTAAAGTTCTTTACTAGTTGTTCCATAAACCATTATCACCTATAATTACCATAAAAACACGGAAGTCATTATAGGAGCCATTAATAAGGGGTTGTGGAATAATTAATTTTACGGTATTAATCAGTAAAATGAGTTTCGAAAATAGTTAACTGTTTTCTGAAAAGTGATGAGTATACTACGAAAAGACAAATTTTTATAAGGATCGTAGCAAATATGTTTTGTAGTAAGTAGACTGTGTGGCCACGTATTTGGGTTCATAGTTTTTAATTTAACATATTTTGGACGATGTTATCTATTGTAACCTGTTGTGTGTACCTAAAGAAAGTAAATAAGTAAAGTCAATACTCTTATGGAAAAGAGAATATAGATATATATACATATATATAAATACATATGTATATGTAAGAGAAGTTTATTTTTAGTTTTTTTTTTTAAATCCTTTTTGTTAGCTGACCTTTTACTTATTTTAACGCTGGCAACATTAAGAGATAGAATAGGGAGTCTGTGGTACGATGTAAGACGTTTTTTAAGAAGTCCAATAAAATAAGAAGATTTACGAATTAATTACGCAGTGTTTTACTTTCATTCCCACATATATGTATATTGTAATAAGTATGTCAATCTAGGGATCAAACCTGTCATCTTCAGCCTGAACACAGTAAACACGTAACACAAACAACATGACCTGTGAGTGAACATGTTGGCCGAAGCACACTCATGTTGCAAGCTTTGTAGCCTACCCCTGTACCGCAGACCAATCACGTTTGATTTGAGATGTGAGACGGGTCTAATGTATTGCTGGTATTGCAGTACATCTACATTGTAGTAGGCTAGACTATTAATTTAGCGATGTAGTGATCGACTTGCCGGTTAAGAAGTCCGACTTAAAAGCGTGACTTGCAAAGTTTGAAATCTTACATTCTTTTGATTGCTGACAAATGCTCTTAAAGTGAGCAAAAATGTCGTGAGGAAACTTGCACATTCACGCGACTGGATATGTAACCATATTCCAATATATGTAAGGTTTCCACGCAACGGCGGAGGTCAGAGAGTCACATTGTGAAAAAACTTGACTTACCCAATCTAGGATCGTGATCATAACTACATCAAGGACATGACATGATATTTCGACTGGGATTATATTTAAATGTTATTTCATCAAAAGAATATGTATATCTTTGCATGCGTATAAATATGCAATAAAAAATATGCAATGTACTTACATGAAAAGAGATTCCATAAATTTATCATACTCATACATACATATAGACACGTTAGGTATATTCGGTAGACAGAGCTAACAGCCTTGGCCTTGAGTATAATGGATATGAATCTCAATACAATTTTAAAATCAGAATACGCAAAGTGATGACCAAATAAATAATGCTTGTTTTACGTTTTAATTTCTAAAAGGCACAAATTACTTCCGTCATTCACACGCAAAGCAATAAAGTCATTTTAATGATATCTTTTTAAATTAAACCTTGTGTTTCATCGCGGTTTATCAAATGCCAACGTCAGAAAATAAAAAAAGAACATAAGAATAACATTTGAAAATGTTGTAAACAATACGCAAATCTCTTGCGTTACTATCATATAAAACTAAAATGTGTAACGCCCAAAAGAGGCAATACTGCAGGTTTCGTGTAAGTAATATTTTATTAATATATCTTTAAATTTAATATTGGTATCCAATAAAATCTTTTATATAATTTTCTTTAATATATGTACACAGTAACTTACGTCCTATCAGAATGACTTAAATTAATTGAGTGGCTTGTAGTATGTATGTCTTATAGTCTTTAAAACATTAAATACAATTTCCCGTATTACATAGACTTTTAATTAATTTTACAGGACGATAATAATATATTTTCATAGCTCTTATAATTATAGGTTCAATTACATGCGCTCATTATTTTGTGCCTACTTATTGTTGTTCCTTAATGACTTTCGTGTAATCACAGATGTCTGAAATAACCTTATAATTTGCAAACATTTGTATAATTTTTCCCTTAGATTTAGAAAATATGTAAGTACTTCAATTCTGCTCATTTAAATTCAAACTCCGCTTTCCTGAGCATGTCAGGCAATTTACTGGGCTGAATTACAATGAATCGTCTGCTTGCGTTACAAAATTGTGTTTCGCTTGTTAAAATAATGAAAAACATATTCTGTTAAGTTTTGTCCCATAAGCAAGGATTTAGAGCAATCAAAATTATCTCTTTCAATATTCAACTTACAAAATTTTTTATCTTCAAACTTCTCAAAATTAAAACTTAAAACCTTATTAATTGTCCATGAAACATTGTTAATTCAAAATGACGTAAAATTTTATGGTCTTTATTAACATACATACATACACATACATATGATCACGTCTATATCTCTTGCGGGGTAGACAGAGCCAACAGCCTTGAAAAGACTGAATGGCCCCGTTCAGCTATTTGGCTTAATGATTTCTATCATCCAGAGATCCAAATAGTGACAGGTTGCTAACCCGTCGCCTAAAAAAGAATCCCAAGTTTGTAAACCCATCCCTTAGTCACCTTTTTCGACATCCATGGGAAAGAGATGGAGTGGTCTTATTCTTTTTTGTATTGGTGCCGGAAACCACACGACACTTATTTTATTAACATTATTAATCTTATTGTAATACACCTTAAAATGTTGTACACAATCAGGGCAATAACCACAGGATCACTTTCCTCTCCTATTATTCACTTCCAGCTCTATATTATTAATATGGATAAAGCGAAGGATGTATTCAAAGATCGCGGCAAGTGAAAAGATGTAGTCTCTGCCTACCCCTCCAGGAAAAAGGCGTGATTGTATGTATGTATATCAAACTCTACAATAACAATAAGAAACATCACTGCACTTGCAATAACAATGACCTATTCATGACCTCATTATTCTTAAACAAAAGTATTAGCTCAAGGTTTCAACTCTTTCTTTAACTGTAAAATTACGAGTGACACACAAACCTTCACGATATCTTCAATTTCAGCACGCTAACGATAAACGTTTACAACATGAAAAAATAATAATATTCGTATCAAATTCATCAATGCGTCGTCTTTACCTTTGAATGGAATTTTGTAAAAATTGGCATTCAAATTTATATTTGAATGCCAATTTTTACTACTCTAGTATCTCAAATCTTCAAGCAAGAATTATAAAATAGATTTTAATACTTTTAATATTGTTCAGTATCATTATGGAGTATCGTATGCGCTTCGCTTATTGTACCGAAATCATTTTAACTAAGTTATATTTTCTACCAATTTAGGTTCTCACGCTGGTGAAACTTGTGTATCAAATTTCAACAAATTCCCTTGAGAAATTCGTGATTGATAACGCTTTCACGGTCTCATAAAAGTTAAGTCGACATGCAGAAACAACCACATATTTAGAAAAGAATATAATTGTATCATAATATATTACAGATATGCAAAAAGACGTAGTCAATAGGTACCGTGAATTACCTATTGAATGTACCAAAGACTCTTTTCTTATTTATGTATACTATATGTTCGCCCCAAACTTAGACCTCACGAACACTTTCATTGTGTTCAAAATTGTAAATATCCAAAAATAACTTAACCGATTTTGATGCCCCACGAACTTAATAAACTAGCTTGACGGCCTCTGTGACGCAGCGGCAGTGCGCTTGTCTGCGGCAACTGAGATCCCGGGATCGAATCTCAGCCAGGGCGAAATGAGAAGCCAACTTTCTTTGATTGGCCTGGATCTTGGATGTTTATCAATATAAATATAATATCGTTGAGTTACTATCTCATACAACAAGTCTCCAACTTACTTCAAGCCTTCTTCAATCTGTGTAATTTGTTTAGTATTTTATTTATTAAAAAAAATCACTCTTAGGTCTATTAGTTTGGGAGTCACTTCATAAAAACCTGACTTATCCAATCCAGAATCATGGTCAAAGGTGGTCCCGGGACAGAAGGTGCAGAGAGGTGATGATGACTCTGGGATCAACGCTAGGAGAAAGAAGAAGCTTATAAACTAAGGTTTGAAATAAAATCATAACAAGTCCAAACAATAAAACAAGATAACAAACTTTGTTAGAATAAAGTTTGCAGCGCTTGAATTCTTCAGTCGAGAAAACTCTTGCAAACACAATTGTCGCAATAATAATGTCATAAATTCGTACATAATGGAAAATCGAGTCGATGACTTAAAAGTCACATTTAAAGGGTAAATTTTCATTAACTTTTATTTATAAATGATTATTTGCATTTCTTATTATTCATTCCAACTATTTCTTTGTTACCTATCTACTCTCAATTCATTTAACCGATTTTAATTTTTGTACAAATAAATTTGCACTATCATATAGAAGGTAGATTCGCTTTTATTTTCAAACTAGATTTCCTTATAGGTCCGGGGCAATCAGGGGCAATCTGGAAAATTGGAAGAGGAGGAGGATTAGTTTTAGTTTTTGATCTTCTAATTATTATCAACACTGAGTGTCTCCCCGGTTATCTCGTTAGCATGTTTTTAGATCCAGTTACTGTGTAGGTATGTACCCTATAAATTATTTATTACGGTTATAAAATAACATCAGCTCTATAATAGAACTTGCAGAAACATTTTGTTCCTCAAAGTTTTATATCCAGCATAACCTTTTGAAGAGGGAAATCCCCAAGTGGCGTTCGTTTTATTGGAACATAACAATATACCTTTGAGCTCTCTGGTTTTTGTTCTCCGTACAAAACGAACAAATTGCGAAGACTTTCACAGTTGGATTCAGAAGTTCAGGCACTCTCAATCCCAGTTCAACCTCACTTGAGAAACATGCATAAATATGTATGTAAATATGGGATCCCTTTTTTACTAGTCTTTGGTCGGTATACAAAAGTGCGTCGAACTGATTCTGATTAGTAAATTGTTTTCTATCAGACGAATAATCGTGACATAAACTAGTTGAGATTGACTGAAATATACGAGTAGTCACAGGTAAAGGCTAAGTCACCCTAGAGAGGTAAGGACGCAACCGGGAACACCATGTTGACGATTTTTACTACATACATATGATCACTTCTATATCCCTTGCGGGGTAGGCAGAGCCAACAGTCTTGAAAAGACTGAACGGCCACGCTCAGCTATTTGGCTTAATGATAGAATTGAGATTCAAATAGTGACAGGTTGCTAATCCATCGCCTAAAAAAGAATCCCAAGTTTCTAAGCCTATCTCTTAGTCGCCTTTTATGACATCCATGGGAAGGAGATGGAGTGGTCCTATTTTTTTTTGTATTGGTGCCGGGAGCGACACGGCACGATTTTTACTTAACGGTTTATTTTAACTTAACGGTCACACCTTGTTGGCCAAACACCGGTGGAATGGTTAAGTATACAAAGATGTCAAGAGATGAGCTTGCTAATGATTGGCGAAAGGTGGCTCAGTCAGGGTAAAAAAAAATATAATTAAATGTATGAACAAGATATTCAAGGTCTATTGTTATCCGATCATACAAGTTATTCTAATATCTATAACTAATACAAATTTCCCGTACACAAAAAAAATCAAGAGATTTTAAGATTATATTATTTCTAGCGAGTGAAACTATTATCGTTTTAGTGATTATGCTAATTTTTATCAGCACATATTTTTGTTTAACTTAAAACTTTCATTATAGCTCGTAAATGACCTAAGAGGGCATTAAATCTTTTTCTCATCGAACAAGAACTCGTGAGCTGTCTCTGTGGAATCCCATTCTTCGGGAAAAACGTGAACCGCATTCCCAACGTTCGAACGGACGAGTGAGAAATATGGGTGTTAGGGACTCCACTCCTGAATATCTCGCACACAAAACTGTGAGGCAGATAGACGAAAAAAACTTTTTATTTTATTTAAAGCAATATCAAGGGGCTTTTTGGTGAAAGGTCATATCAAAGTATGAAGCAAAAGAAGCATGCAGGGATCGTGATAAGTAGAAAGACTTGCTCCTCTAGGAAAAAGTGATTTAAGGTATGTATGATGGTACTTCATTATCCAAAAAATATTTCTTTTCTAAGACACTTTGTCAAAGATATTATAAGCCTATCTATTATCTAATTCTTATCATAACTATTTTAATAGACACTGATCCGAAAATAGATAAATTGGTCCATTCATAACAATGATATGTAAATTATGATAAGTACCTATTTGGTGCGTTATCAATAATTTTCAAGTAAAATAGACGAGGTTCGACAACCGTGTCAGATATTGTGGTATCCATACCCACAGTTGCCCTACGTCCATCAACTAAAAACGCTCAAAATCGATCGCCTAAGTAGGTCAGGTAAGGGCTATTTTCGGCTTGTTCTCTACACACCTGAGGCTCTTTCATTATTCCTTGCTGTGTTGCAATAGGGTTTATTTTATTATGAAAAAATATGAAATTTACTTAGATAAAACTTATATTGGTAAAAGATTATCTTCAATTTGTTTTATAAAAAAAAGTTAATACAAGATAAGCACATCATATCATATTTTTTTTTTAACATTTAAGTAAAATATCATCACTAATTAAGGCCCAAAAAAACCATTTAACAAAATTCTGTACTTACTACTAGTTATCTCTACAACTTAAAAAGAGGCCCGCTGCCATGCGGCTAAATTGAAAATTATTTGTAAAAAATTTTTTCATATTTACTAAATGTACAGGCGACAAATTACACATATGAATTAACCTCGAAGTATGTAAAAAGAATAGGACCACTCCATCTCGTTCCCATGGATGTCGTTAAAGGCGACTACGGAATAGAATATAATAGCTTATAAACTTGGGATTCATCTTTTAGACGATGGGCTAGCAACTTGTTACTATTTGAATCTCAATTCTATAATTAAGCCAAACAGCTGAACGTGGCCTATTAGTCTTTTCAAGACTATTGGCTCTGTCTACCCCGCAAGGGATATAGACGTGATTAATATGCATGTATGTATATGATAAATATTATCAGATTGCGTTTATTATTACTTCCAAACGTCTCATTAAAGAAACTTTCTCATTAAAAAAAAATCTACCAGCAAAATAAGGAATATTTTGGCCAAAGGATAAAATTACAAGGAAAACAAAAAGTAAATAAAAATAATGCTATAAATACCCCACTGCCCATTGCTAGAAGCACCCTATCTGAAAACAAGCAATTCATTATTGGCAATCTACTTCCAATTATTACGTGCTATTATTATGTAAGTTATTATGTTGTTATCGAAACGATTATTTTTAAAGAACTATTTTTGTTAACCTTCTAACTATTGTATGAAGAAATATTATTTAACATACAAACATATAATCACGTCTATATCCCTTGCGGGGTAGACAGACTCAACTCGTCTGTCTCGAAAAAGTCAATAGGCCCCGTTCATCTGATATAAATATTATTAAAATTACATTCAATTCTGAAACATGTCGTTAATTACACGAACCGCTTTATAATTGTCATAGAAACAAAATGTTACATTTGCATTCCTAACTCGTTACACATTTCGGTAATCTTAACTGACATTCACGCCACTGAATAAAGCCCATACATTTTTGAAAGCTCAGCACTCTATATAATTACTGTGAGGTTTGCATTCACCAAGGAAGCATTTTCTTATCACGCCAGATTAGGTTGCCATGAGCGACAAACTTTGCTGAATGAATACTTAATAACACCACTTAGAATACTCTCGGTGTAAAAATCCTGTCGTTCAATTATTCATAGCACGTTTTATTTAATCGTTGAATCATTTTTTTCATGCAAAAATTGTTTCTATGTGCATTTTAAAGCTTTTTCATCATTTGCTCTTCAAATAAACCCAAATGATTCCATTTAATTTTTAACATTTTTGAGCAATTTCATTTTGACGTGCAATTTCTTTCAGAGCAGAGCAGGACGATGTTATTTAAAATTAAATTGATAAGATATCATTACCCATATATTTTGTTGATGTTTTAGAAGAATGATTATTTTACTACTTGATGTAGTGTTTAAAGGACACCCAAATCTTTTAATATGCTGCATATTTTATAACTAGCTGTGCCTGCGACTTCGTCCGCGTGGAATAGTTATTTTTGGCATCATTGAAGCCCTCAAGGATGCTCCTTCCACGATTTTTTTCACATTTTCCATTATTTCTTCGCTCCTAATAGTTTAATAGTTGCATCTAGACGTTATATAGCCTAAAGCCTTCCTCGATAAATGGTCTATTCAATACAAAAATAATCTTTCAAATCGAACCAGTAGTTCTTGAGATTAGCACATTAAAAAAAAACAAACAAACTCTTCAGTTTTATAATATTAGTATAGATAAATCTAAGTGCCTATTTAAACTAAAAAAATATTCTAATAAAATTATAACCAGAAATATGTACCTACATCTTACAAAAGAAAAACAAATGAAAATAAAGTTGAAACGCCTGTGCAGAGTCGGAGTAGATTGGTGAGGGCTTTTGGCCCTCTTCAATGGCATCATCGCTGCCTACGACTGTAGGCAGGTCGATGGGGCGGCCGTGACGGCCTGGGTCTTCACGTCTTCATACACTGGGAGTTCCCATCAGCGGCGGCGTCGTCACTGGTTGACGACGTCAGCCGCAAGGCAGCGAGGGGAGGGTTTCACCCGACGGCCCGGCGGGAGCGGAGTGGAGCGGCGCGATACCGCGCAGATGGCCGTGTGATGACGCGTCCGCCCTCTCGAATATCTAGGTTCTCCCACTTCAATTCCCTGAGCATCGTCGAGTTCCTCACGTAGCGCGGGGCTCCGACGACTGCTCTGAGACTTTGGTTCTCTTGGGCTCTGAGTCTTTTCCTGTTGGTCTCAGAGCAGAATGCGTACCACGCCGGGGCCGCGTACGTGAGGCGGGATCTGACGTACGTTTGGTAGATCCCGAGCTTCGTCCTCAGGGGGAGGCTGGAAGAGAGAACTGCGTGAAGTCTCTCCCTGGCTGCCTTGGTCATAAAGCTTGCGCTCGCCTCCTGCCCCTTTTATACCCTGCCTCCGCTAGCCGCGTCGAGCGCGGCAACCGTTACGCAAAAATAAAATCCTTATAGCATGATTCAGTATTTACGCGCGATGGCTTGTTAGGGTATTTTATTTCATGTATAAGTTTGGTGTTTCTATACCGATTTCGATGATTCTTTTTTTATTGAATAGGTACTTATATTAATTTTTAAGAATTATGAATGAGTGTGAGTGTTATTGGTATAATAAACATCAGAGTAAAGAAATATAATCAAAAATCTCCGAACTGCTAAGCTATTAGGAATTACACGTGTTATTGTGAGTCAACCATAAAAGATAAACTTATGCTGTCTTGGGATATTTTTTTAATAATTTTATGTAGTATATTTCCGTTATACATGGTTTTGCTGTATCTTTAACCATTAAGGCTGCACACGCGACGTAAGCTTAAAAAATCAAGTAACTTCTCCCGTTTTCCCAACATTTCCTTTCACTGCTCTTCTCCTAGTGATTGTAGCGTAATAAAAAGTATAGTACTACTATAACCTGCTCAGGAGTATGAAGAATGACTGTACCAAGTTTCGTTAAAATCCGTCAAGTAGTTTTTGTTTCTATAAAGAACATACAGACAGACAGACAGACAAAAATTTTACTGATTGCATTTTTGGCATCAGTATCAATCACTAATCACCCCCTGATAGTTATTTTGAAAATATATTCCATGTACAGAATTGTCCTCTCTACACATTTATTATAAGTATAGATACATTTATCATGTATTATCAACAGGGTAGTTTGGGACTCAAAGATATTAACTGGTCGGTGGTCCTTTAAAAAAAGATTGCCAGGTTTATAAACTTTTTCTTTGTTTATAACCTTAACAATCTATGCACATAAAGAAGCCGCTGTCACACGCTATAGTTTTTTATTTTTATAAAGTACTAGAGGCCGCCCGCGACTTCGTACGCGTGGAATCAATCCTGCGGGAACTCCGGGATAAAAAGCAACCTATATGTTATTCTGGGTCTTCAGCTACCTACATAACCATTTCATCGTAATCGGTTCAGTAGTTTTTGCGTGAAAGAGTAATAAACATTCATACTGACATCCTGGCATACTCACAAACTTTCGCATTTATAATATTAGTAGGATATTCCATTGTTCACCACAGTTATCGATATAGGTTCAATTTTAGTATAATCAATAAAGATAAACCAAAATGGA
This sequence comes from Amyelois transitella, assembly GCF_032362555.1. Lineage (NCBI taxonomy): Eukaryota > Metazoa > Arthropoda > Insecta > Lepidoptera > Pyralidae > Amyelois > Amyelois transitella. The sequence goes on along the minus strand of NC_083519.1, from coordinate 5,288,180 downwards.
ATTCCCAGGTACTGGATATCCTAAGTGGATTAAAAGGAAGGTAGCTTCAAAGCACTACATAACTTTTACAGCTCATACTCCTTTCAACAACTTTTAGTATTTTGTAGTAATGAGAAAATTAACTGCAGTAATACTAAACACATAATAATTTTAGTGTAGTTTATGTTTATTTCACAAACGGAGGTTCTTTATACTTGGTTTTTTTAAGAGACTCTTTTCGTATTCTTCTAAAACGGATAATTACTACTCGTACGTGATGTTGTATTGACAACGTTTTTGTCCCTTGAAGAGAATCATAAAAATTTAACGGTTATACAATCTAGCTGCTTAAGTGTGATCATCTTAGTGATCCATTTCACTCCCCAAAGAACTTGAGTATTGTCAGCTATGCTTCTTTTGACTGTCACTCGTTATCCGATTAATAAGGAAAGAGTTAAATAAATCATATTCTCAAAGAAAATATTCATTCAATATATGAAGATTATTACATACATACAACTAATACTAATTAATTAATAGTAAAAATAACTATTCTAAATTACCGAATAAAAATTCTATTCTCATTCTCTTATATTCACCAAAAAATGTACTCCTCTCACTTTTATCATAGCTGTGAGTGAAACCTGTTTTGAAATTCAAATCGTACTCTTTACCATAAACCTGTACATCAATTGACTCCAAACACGATTTCCCAACCAAAACCGTAAAGAAGCGTAATGAAACGGTTTGGTTGCCACAAAACACGTGACCCAATTCAGCGTATACATTATTCACTAAGTTACCGGGTGGCCTAGACAGTAGGAAATATAATTACTGCCTTCAGTTCTGCTCGTATTTGATAAAGGCGGGGTACGGTGCTAAATTGAGAAGAGGCTTGGGAATTTGGCGGAAGATATTTAGTATTCGTGTGTGGGATTTATTCTGTCTCTGTCCCGGAAGGATAGATAGAAGTAGGTTGAAAACTTGAAAATGTTATATCGTTCGTGAACTGAACAATACTAAGTAGGCTTTTGGATTATCATATTTATGCAGTATGTTAAATATTTAAACTTTAAAATTCAAAGTTACTGCTCTTATCCACAGCTTTAAAAAATGTCTCCATAACTTTACTACATTATCACCCATCTTTGCCTATTTTCAGTTGTATCCTCCACCATTCTGGTTCAGAACCAGGGGTTTACTGTCCGATATTTATCTCTCCATTCATTGGTACACAAGTATTTAGTTTTAAGTTCATTGACTCTCCTGTTTTATTTATTTATTTTCACTCCACTTAGGCCCATATATTCATACTTTGTAAACAACATAACCTACACCTTTTTCTTCTTCCTAGTCCCAGTTACATCCTTATCACTTTAGAGAGGAACCCGGGGTAAAACCTGACCATGAATCTTGGATTGGGTTTTACACGAAGCGACTCCCATCTGACCTCCGCAACCTTTGCAGGGGAACCGAACTCATATTGGATCATGGTCACACATCCAGTTGCGTAATTGTGATGTTTCCTCACGATTTTTTCCCTCACGGTTAGGACATCTGTTACTTTAGCTAGTAAAAGTAATACATGTTCATTAGTGCAATTTATAGAGCATGGTTCAATAGCTCATACCAAAAATTCTTGGTGTTCTATTTTGTTGAACCTAATTTATTGAGTCAGTAGGAAATTCTTATCAGGTTCCGTAGATAAGTAAGGATTAAAAGGCCATATTTTTGTTTAATTAACGCTTTGTATGCTTGAAGCGTGAATACTTTTCACGCGAGGAAAGAATAAAAATTCTAATGCTTGTGGCCTTTCTGCTTTTAAAGACTAGGATTTTGCTATTTCTTTTTGTTATCATATCTCTTATTTTTATCCCTTATTTCGTTGAGAGAAACTAATCTTGCAATCATTCGTATTATTAATTTTTTTGGTAAATTAGTAGTTAAATTTATAAACTAATTTGTTAAAATTTTAAAGGGTTCGCGACATCTAAGTTCGCGACGAACTACTTGTCTTATTTAAATGAACTTTTTCCTTCAAGGCTAAACAAAAAATAGAAACGTGATCTCAGTAAACTTTTAAAAATATAATGGAAAAGGTCTAACTCACTCAGTCTCGTATTAGCTTTTATTCTTGTACTAGACTATTTCTTGTGCTCTCGTGGGAAATTCTGCTCCAAATTTTATCAAAAATTCATCTAGAAGTTTTACAGTTTATGTGGCAAAGAATACTGATAATATCTTTAGTATTTTTGAAAGCTTAGTAATTTTTTGTAACTAAGTTGTATGTCTTATAAGCGCCTATTTTGCCTTAATCTGTGGGTATCACTGATCTTTTCAAGTCAACTGCTGGTAGAGAATGCTATTAGCATTAAGTCCACCTTTTGTACCTCAATAAAGTTTAAGAAAATAATAAGTAAACCACCTCTATATTTAGCACGTCCTTTGGTGTATGCAGCTATTATTTAATTGATTTATATCAATTGTAATTATATTTCCAAACAACAAAATCCCTTTTATTTAATTGACGAGTAAAAAACTTGTCTCATAATCTAGTAAAAAATTTTTTTACCAAAATTTATTTGTGTTTTACATGCTCGTCATTTATTATTCGTATAGTTGTAAAACAACGATTATTAATTACACATAAGGACTTCATTATTCAGTCTTAAAAAGGTCTAATGGCGTACATAAAATATGAGAGACGTTGCTATAAATCTCAAAGTAATTCAGTGACAAAATGGGCCGTCGGCTTTTGATACATGACTTTATTTAATATCTGCTTTATCACACGGTCTTTAAGGTTTTGTTTTTCGTCTACGATGTATACTTGATTAGACATTTTAGTCAAGGCTCTTTTAAAACATTTTAAAATCTTATAGACTAGTTAAAGCTCTCTAAAATTCTTCTTAAATCTTACGTCTTCTTTCTTCTCAGTGTGTTTAAGTATAATACAATGGGAATTTCTTAGGAAAACACATTTCGAGCAACTTTCAAGGCAATGCTTACACGTGCCAATATTTTTTTTTATTTTGCGGCACCATTGGCATATTATAATGCTGCCTAGACGAGGGGGACCTTTCTTTGAATTAGCGGAAGACCGGGAAAAAACAGTAATTTACAACTTACATGATTAGGTATATAATTTTGATTTCAAATCAACAGACTACTATTAAATGATTTGATATCCACACAATTTGATAAATAATCTTTAAGATAACGTTAAAATTTATCTTATTTACCATGGCAATGCAACCAGCCTTCTGAGCACGTTACCATGGGCAAACGATTTTCTGGGATTACACCATTTATTAATAATATCGAGTTTTTTTTTACTTCATCAATTGATTTTCTCATGTTTATTATTATTTATGTTTCTTAATTTTACACTTGCTCCTTAAGTGCATAAATTTCCATTCTATAAAAACCAAATAATTTAAAAAGAAACATTACGAAATTTAAGACAATCCACAATAAGACTCCATACACACATAATTATGTAGTTCAACTATTGAAGATAGTACTATCAACTTACTTGACCCAGTAAAGGTCACAAAGATTAATGGCGAATCCATCGTTATCCAAGCCCACTGGATTAACCTGCCAAAAAGGATGTCGGAGCCGAATTATTAACCTCGAATACATTTGTCTCTTTTTTCAATTTGTCTTTGTAACTGACCCAATATCGTTTGTCACAAATGACACTATAATTTATTTTACCTGAATCAATATTATGAATAATTGGTTGTCTCTTGTTATATAGTAATAGAAGATCATGTTACATTGTTATATTTTAGTTGCTTTTCTCTGTTTCCATACCAACATACATGATCGCAAGAGATAATGTGCTTACATGAAATGAATGCCTTTAGTCGCTTTCGACATCCATGGGAAGATGGAGTGCCCTTAACTTATATGACGGGAACTACATATGACTTCAGATTGAAGAATGGCCTTAATGTGTACCTAATGTAGGAATTTGTTATTGTTAATAAACTTTAGAACTACAAAATGAAATCACTCACCATCTACAGAAAAAATATTTGTAAATTTTCTTAATACTCGTTAAGAAAATGTGATCTTACTAATATTTAATTCAAATCAATCAATCAATCAATTAAATAATGATCGTAATCGTAGATAAGGTTCGGCAGAGAATGCCTAGTGGCATTAAGTCACCTGTTGTACATTTTCGTGTATAAAGTTAAAAAAAATAAGTAATTTATAAAAAGAAAATCTACGAACAGCACTAATTTCTCTCTCGTTAAAATCCCTTAGCAGCTATTAAAATTTTACAGTATGTGTTTTATTGTCAAAGTTAGGCAATATATCCAATTTTTCATGAACTAATTACCTCTGCAGACTGTTTACAAACTCCATCAAATCAAAATTGTGTAAACGATTTGTACACATTCTTGTAGACTAAGAAAAATTACTTTATATATTTTACAGAAGCGTCGAAACACGATTGGATCTTATTTTAGAAGAGAATATCAAATTATTTTAGGATTTTTTTTAAAGGAAAGGAAGTATGCAGGGATCGTGGCAAGTGGAAAGAGGTAGTCTCTGCCTACCCCTCCGGGAAAGAGGCGTGAGTTTATGTATGTATGTATGTATGTATTTTTTTTTATTTTAATCTATTCTTTACTTTTAATGATGAACATTATAATTTTCGTCTTTTTTTTTTATAAAATTATTTATTTCAAACGAGGGCAAGCACTGCGCTGTTGAAACCTTAACACCAAATTTCAAATGTAATATGACACATCGTTTAAAACTATAATTTCACCGCGAACTTTAATAAACGCTCTTACTTTCCCTTTTGTTATTTTTATCAAACATGGGAATGACACACAGGAAAGATTTAAAAACAAATATACTCGATTTTAAAATACAAACAAACATTTCGGGCTAACGACGTCGTGAAATTGATAGGTCCTAATCTCGGGTTCGTATGAAAACCCACCCTTATTATACTTTGTGCAAATTTACACACGACCGCACAAATATCCCAGTGTTGGCTTTACATACATATATACACGGATACAGTGTGACGAAGTGTGACGGATCCTAATGAAATTGTTTTGTTTTGTGAAATTTTATTTATTGCTTATGTGTAGTTGAAGTTTTGGTTGTTAACGTTTGAAAAATCTACATGATTTGTTATATTTTAAAGGGCGATATGGATATTATTATGTGATTTTATTAACTAGTGATTACAATAAAAAATATTACTATTTATCTAGAAATGTATACACACACCGACACTGATTGACTGCCATATCTAAGAAAAATGAAATGTATATGTAGGTTAGGTTAGTTCTTTATGTGGTCTAGAGGTGCACATGCACATACATACATACCTATATATAATCACGTCTATATCTCTTGCGGGGTAGACAGAACTAACAGTTTTGGGAACATTAGCCACATTCAGCTGCTTGGCACAGCTAACTAACTAAAGAGGTGCACTAACACAGAATTTCTTGGTATTCTTGCAAAAAGAGTCATGACCAGGTGCTTTCTCGTTTTATCAAGTATTTTGCATACTAAAAAAAATATTGCAAGATTTACCTCCGACCATAGTGTCATAACATAATGTAACATGAGGGATTAAATATAAAAGTTGTAAAAATACGACATTTCAGTAAAGAATCACGTCATATACCACAAAAACCGAATCACCATCAGCCCTTATGGCAAACGATAAGTCAAGGTTGCCTTAAAATAGGAACGATTCAGAAATACGCTATTTTCGTTGTTGAATAGCACAAATCGTATTAATAAAAGGTGTTACCTAACTACTTACTAGTATATTTTACGAGGTAGGTACTGCCAATTTGTGTTCCCCTAGGAATTTGGAAATGAGAAATATGATATACCTATACAAAAAACACGTTTGATGAAAAAATGTATGAGTAACGCAAAGTGTAAAACAATCTATACATACATACCTACATACCTATGGTCACGTCTATAGCCCTTGCGGGGTAGACAGAGCCAACAGTCTTGAAAAGACTGAATGGCCACGTTCAGCTTTTTGGCTTAATGATAGAATTGAGATTCAAATAGTGACAGGTTGCTAGCCCATCGCCTAAAAAAGAATCCTAAGGTCGTAAGCCTATCCCTTAGTCGCCTTTCACGTCATCCATGAGAAAGAAATGGAGTGGTTCTATTATTTTTTGTATTGGTGCCGGGAACCACACACACTCAATCAATCTATACATGCATCCTTATGCTACATAGCCTTGTTAACACATACAAGTATATATTGTGTTTAAGAAATTAAATTGTACTCAATAACTCAACATTTACACATATTATCATATCAAATGTACGCATAAAATATTCATGGCTTGTCGTAGTAGTGTACTTATGTACACAAATTATTCCATATTTTATTCTATTATCAGAGGCAAACCTTCAAATGTTTGACTAGGAACCTACAACTGAATATTTTATCACCCACACACGAAATCGACAGGAAATAACCCACCAAATATAAAAGAAAGTAGTAAATCTCAATCCTACAATAATCTTTTATTCAAAGAAAGTGAGTTAATTTGCACCTAAGAGCAGATGACGGGTGTGATTTTTTGAAATCAGATGATTGATCATTTTTGGCACAAGAGACCAATACTTTTTTTTAACTGACCTCAGAGAAGAGATTTATTCCTGCTGCACTTTCCTTTAAGGTGTTTGTACTTAAAAAATCGCGATATTCTCAAAAACTTTCGATCCTTATAATGGATTTTTTCGTATTACATATTCAAAATAACTATGGGAAGGTTTGTAAGATTATATAATTAACTGTGCCGTGTGGTTCCCGGCACTATTACAAAAAAGAATAGGACCACTCCATCTCTTTCCCATGGATGTCGTAAAAGGCGACTAAGGGATAGGCTTATAAACTTAGGATTCCTCTTTTAGGCGATGGGCTAGCAACCTGTCACTATTTGAATCTCGGTTCTATCATTAAGCCAAATAGCTGAACGTGGCCATTCAGTCTTTTCAAGACTGTTGGCTCTGTCTACCCCGCAAGGGATATAGACGTGATCATATGTATGTATGTATGTATGTATGTATGTATAATTAAATTTTTCCGAGTTCGTTGATTTTCCTTTTTTCATTATATACATACATGATACATGAAATCACGTCTTTACCCTTTACGGGGTAGATAAGGCCAACAGTCTCACAAAGACAGAAAGGCCACGTTCAGCTGTTTTTATTTGTTGTCAGTTTTTACTATATTCTTAAATAATTTAATTATCTAGCTATCTTATATGAATTAATTTTGTAGTTTATTCTATAGACACTGTCCATGTAGACCGAAAATTAAATATAGCTATTTTGAATCATTAACACTGTACTGTAATGAATTAATAAGAATTTATAAAGTTTTTGAATCGCGAAGATGGACAGATAAAAATTGATGGAAACTTAAAGTCAAAACTTCTATATTAATGGTTTCTCTCATTCTACATACACTACCTTCTTTCCGTGAAAAGCCAGGGCGGATCAGTAGCTTTGTAATAATTTCCGGCTACGTGATAGATTGTTGTAGCGGAAAACACCAGCGTCACGCAATTTTTCATGTCAAAAAGCGTAGAAATACTCTTTACCAACGATATTATCAACTTGTTAGGCCACCTTTCAATATTACACGAACATCCGCTTAGTAATAGCACGGCCCAAAACAAACTAATATTATAAACGGACTTTCGATGGGTAGAGATTTGAAATTATATTCTTACTCTTATATTCTATATACATATATATATATATAATCACGTCTACATCTCTTGCGGAGTAGACTGAGGTACAACAGTCTTAAAAAGACTGAAAGGCCACGTTGTTATAGCTTAAAGATGGAATAGAGATTAAATGAAAATGAAATGAAAATGAAAATGGATTTTATTGACAATAATAATAATAATAAGTAAGTAAGTAATGTTAATTAACCTTATAAAAATAAATAGCATTTTGGTTTACTATTGGCCCCACACTAGGCAAGAATGCCTGTCCTGTGGCAGCCGTTATTGCTTAACAAACATTGAAAAATAAATCAGACTACCGGCAATAAAAGTTTAAATTAATAATAAAAAGAGGAAACATAAAAACTTATAAATTAGTATAAAACGAAATACAAAAGTGCTTATCAATCTATAAACGTTTTGCTAATATAAAACAGAATAACAATAATAATCTGGCATAGCAAGCAAATATTAATAACAACAAGATCACTAATCGTACCCGTAAAAGTGCATTAGATTCATTAAACTCATTTTAAAATGCGCAGGAATTCTTCTGTGTAATCATAATTCCATGGAAGTATTAATGAAAAAATAAGGGATTTGGCTTTAGCAACAGAATTCTCTTTTATGTTACATATTTTGCAGATTTTATTATAAATAAAAGGGGATGCAAACTGAGTGAAACGGCGAGCAAAAGTCGTGTTGACTAGGGGAGCATATATTTTGAAGACTCGTTTTTTTAGTAGTTGGGGATAGTCAGGTGCTTGTATAACATGCCGATGAGTATCTAAAGCAATTTTTAGAATATATAGCTTACGCACACTCAAAACATTTGCATCGTTATACAGGGACACTGTGGGATAGAGGATAGGTTTACGAAACATAGTTTTGAGTATGGCTCTCTGTGTTCTCTCGATATTTATCATGTAACATGAAGAAGCACCACCCCAAATGGAGATACAATATGTAAGAATCGATTCGCATAACGCTAGATACACAGTGGTTAACAAACGTCTATTAGCGGATTCTCTAAGGAGTTTCATGATGTGAATGATTTTTCGCAATCTCTTACATGTGATGTCGATATGAGAAGCGAATGATAATTTTTCGTCGAGAATAACTCCCAAATATCGCACAGAACATGATCTTTCGATTGACCCACAGGCACAATTAAGATTGCCACTTACTGGTAAACTGTTGCAACTATGAATTGTCACTTCTGGAATGTCGACAGGAGCTGAAGCGGCTGTTTTGTGAAAGCAAAGAAGCTTCGACTTTTGGGCATTTAAGGTTAGAACGTTGTTTTTTAGCCAGTTTGAAATGGTCGCCAAGCCATTGTTTACATTCTCAAAGCAATTTTTCCAATTCGAGCCTGTAAAAAGGATTGCGGTATCATCTGCATAACATATAATTGAGGCTTGTGGAAGATCAAGTGATGCTAAACTATTTATGTAAACCAAAAATAGGGTGGGTCCCAGAATACTGCCCTGTGGCACACCGAATGAAACAGATTGTATGCCACTAACGCTCGAATCAACTTTTACACACTGTCGTCTTCCATTCAAACAACTAGAAAACCATCTAAGTGCTGTACCTCTGACCCCCATTTGCTCTAACCTTCGCACCAGTATAGGGATGGAGACGGTGTCAAAAGTAGAAATAGTGACAAGCTGCTAGCCCAGCGCCTACAAGGAGAATCCCAAGTTAATTAACATACTTCTGTTTACTTTTATTCCCTTCACTGATCTGAGTAATGACCCTTGAATTGGCGATAAGTGCCATAAAATAGCCTCAAGCTGCTTACTCCAGTTAATAGAAATTAAAAGTCAGCAGAAATTGTCTAACACTTGATCTAGATTCTTGACAAAAGGCTTGAATCTACTTAATAGGTTTAGAAGCCCATAAAAAGCCCAGCACGACTACTGCAGTACTTACTAATTTTCATTAAATAATGGTTCTGTTGTTTCATATAAAAACCATTTATTCAAGCCTTCACTTCAATATTTAAAATAAATTTTCTTCAAACGTAACGTAACATAGTTTTAGATTAAAAACCCTATCGAAATCAGTAGGTACTAACGACATGGAACTAAGCCACAATAATAAAACTTTGATCTTTTTAATTACTGTCATGCGACTTGTTACAGATAATACATACCATGAAAATATTTGAACCCCTAATAGGCTATTTGACAAAGTTCTCAAAACTATCTTAGGGTATTTATTTGTTTATAAGGAGCCCTACAAAAATACTTTTCTGCCTTTATTACAGCTATTTTATTAAAAAATCGAAAAAGAAAATGAAATATTCAAATATGCCGCCAAAACGCGACTTTTATATGGCGGCCATGGCATGCAGTGACGTAAATTTCGTGTAAATATCATACAAAGCTTGTTGGTGTTTCGAAAAGTTTTGATTTTCTCTTGTTTTATTTAACTTGTGCCACGTCATATGTGTGAAAATTATTAAAATGAGTTCCTATAAATGTTGTGCAGTGCCTCAATGCACTAATACAACAATAAAATCTCCTACGAAACTTTTTTTCTATGCCGATGGATTTGAATATTCGCAAGAAGTGGTTTCAGATAATAATCTAAGATCAGTGGTTACCAAGATATACTTACATTGATGTTTTCACATTCCTCAGTTCGGCAGCATAGAAATCTGGATTGTCTTTGAAGAAGACGCCAACCACTATTGCGTCCACTTTTGGTAGGTTTCGACTGACAGCTTTCGCGGAATTGGTTTCCATTATTAAATACCTATGTTATCTGAGTAATCCTGAGCGATCAAACACTTATAAAATCTTGAAAAATAATAGCGAACACTAGGGAACGGTACGATCCACAGTCTGTTTATGGATAATTGACGTCATAATAGAAATAGCCAATCACGTTCGTTTTTAGTCACGTGACAGCTGCATATAAAAACCTAATTTTCTGAGACGGATTTTATTTAAATAATGCAATATTTTTATCTCGCGTTATTACAAATCGCTCCAAAAAAATAATATTAAGACTGATGACATTAAAGAAATGTATATTTTTAATACAGTCAAATAGCCTATTGTCTTATCGATGTGGACTTATGGGCATAGACAATAGACAGACAGGTATATACTAAAACGTACTCCAATTTTCTATAAAGCGCCATCTGTCATGAAAGTCGACTAACGCAAAGTTCGGAAAACGCAAACACTTCATAAAAGAAACAAGATTGCCATAGAAGGTGCACAACAAGGGGCGCTAAGACAAGCAAAGAATTTGGTTCCTTCCTCGAAGGGTTTCGTAATAGCAAAACGCAAAAGCAAGATGTGTTTATTTAGAACTTAACAAAAACAACAGATGGCGCTAAATATTTTTTCTCATTTCTTTTACTTCTACCTACATAAACAAATCAGAATATTATTAAGTTACAAATGTGGGTATTATGAGAAATATAAGTGATTTTAACTCTGCCTGCACTTGCGATATCCTAGCGAGAGCCCACAAAATAGTTAAAGAAAACATGTGTTTCCAAATGCATGAGGCCAGTCCATCTCATAAGAAATAAAAAGTAATAGGTAATATATACTAATTACCACTTGTGCAAATGTCCGTATACCCAGCAGGGCCCTTCGTCTGATTCGATTGAATACTAAAGTTTCACTTAGGTAATATTTTATACCTTCCGAATAGTGTAAGTAAAATAATTGTACCTCAACAGTTATGCGAGAAAATTGAATTAATTTCCAGCAGGGCCCTCCGTGGTTTGAAGGTCTTCAGACCTGTAGTGTATGTGCCTGTATAGCGGTGCATTAGTACCTTTAGATTATCTTCGTTTTCTTGAAAAAAAGTTATTAGTTTATAAGAAATATACCTACAAAATGTTTATAATGCCAGCAGGGCCCTTTTTTGTTTTGGGGGTTTCAGTCCAAACAATCATATTTCCTAGCAGCATTCTATTTGTACTTTTCAAAAAACTTATCGCTTAATTCAAATAATGAATAATAATAAGTAAATAAATCAGATAAAAAAAATCTAAAAAAATAAAATTACTCTGATATCTAAAGATGGCTATACTTATTATTTGATTATTTATGTGATGCGACCAATGAAATAAAAATCAGTTTGTATGTTATACTAGCTGTTGCCAGCGACTCCACCCGCGTGGTCAAATGAATGAGAGGTTTTACCGCGGTAAAAAGTAGCCTATGTCACTCTCCAGTCTCCTAACTATCTATCTATAAAAAAAATCATAATTACCATAACATCGCATATACTTATTGTTGTATTATTTATGTGATGCAAGCAATTAAATAAAAATCAGTTTGTATGTTATATCAGGTACGTATATTAATATTTTCGAAAAAAAGTACCTACTCAATGATGAATTACAACAACAAATAAGTGTGATTGACAAAAAACAATAATAGTTGTAGCAATAGGAATTCCCAATCAAACGTTGTTCAGTGTGGGTTAATAAAGTTCCTAGTAGGAAAATTTACAGTAGGTAAGTATAAAAAACATTGCATTAAATACATTTTACCTAACACGGGTATATAAAACACAATGTACTTGTATTTTTTCTGTATAGTCACTATTGATCACGTTGTCACACAGGTCGTCATAACATTGCCACTGTTTATCTTTTCTTAAGCAGTGAGCTCTATAATGCCCGATGGTGGTGCCATCCCCGCAATACTGTATTGCGGAAAGTAATCTATAGATTTCATCTTTAATTAATAAGTTTTGGGGTATATCGGTTAATGCCATTGGAGGATGTTCGTTTAAATCAAATGATATGATATCTGAAACATTGTAGATCGACTTACGAATACCATTACAGTTCTTTTCGATGCATAACGTACCAATTTCGTGAAAGTAAACAGCCTTGTTTAAAACCGCAATTCCTCCTTTATTTAGCACGTCTGCATCCAAAGGAATCATGGCAATTAGCCGTTGGTGTTCATTTACATTACATTTTTCGTTGCTGCAAACACTTTTGCGGATTGCGCTGTAAAGATGTAGTAGAACAACCTTTTCAAATATGTAACATACGTTGCTTTGGCAATCTATAATAATAGGTCCCTTTTCAATAGATGTGACACCACCACTACTATTATAATGGTTTGATAATATCATGAGTCTACGGGAATCTATGTCAGATTTAAAATCATCGTTGATCAAACACCGAACTAAATGAAAAAAATCATTATTTGGGTTTTGAGCGCGAATATTAAGATAATCATTATCAACACACGCTACAGCTATAGATTGCGCAACAGAATCAAACGCACATGTATTATACAGTAAACGAGGGTTATTGTCAATTATATTATAGCCACCGTTTTTCAAAATAGTAATTCTTTTATTAATACAACTTTCACTCGTTACTTTATTTTGTTTTGTCTTCTTTTTTGGTCTTCCTCTACTTTTGGGTCTTTTTATCAACCCTCGCCAATTCTCACAATATCTTGGATTATTTTTAAACACAGATTCATCTGGAAAGGTGGTTTCGTTATCATTATTATATGTGTGTTTTAGTATTGCCTTTGATTTATCCCTAAATGTGCGTTTTTCTGTTGCTTTTAGTGTTCCCTTTGATTTATTACTTTGAATTTTGCTTATGTTTCTTAACGCCAATGTAATTACTCCTTTTAAAAAGTCGTGGTGCTCTACGAGGAAGTCATCAACTCGCAATCTCATATTGAAATTTTTCAACAAGAAGTTCTTTAAAATGTTAAAAGCACTTTCACAGTTACTGCTACTTGGTGTAAGGTTATCGGAATAAAAAAAACGACACATTACATTGGAAAACAGTGGAAGTCGCAATATGAGATGTTTAAGCACGTCAAGAAATTTCGGGAGGTAATATGGATTGAGTTGATCACCGTCATTTTCCAAGATCGATATTAGTTCATTACGTTCGATGAACTCGTTCAACCAACTGACGGGTTCATTTTGATCTATATCGCTAACTAAAATGCTACCAATCACTGCTTTTGTGTCTCTTCCATCTAGGTCTGTAGTATCATTTGCTCTTTCAATAGCTGCATTTCCACCATAAATTAAAACTTTTAAACGGTTTATTGCGTTTGAGCAGAGTGTAGAACTGCCATTTTTATCATCCCCTGCATATTGGTGCGTGGAAGTCAATATCAAATCCCATACTACTTCCTTCACTATTTGATAATCTTGGCACATTTTTATAAATTTTATACAATTCACGTAGAACCATTTTATATGTGTGTCGACTCCTTGAAAGCACGGGAGGTTCGAAAGTGTTTTGCAGAAATGTGAGGTGTCGAGTCTCACAAAGCAAGGCGGCACTTGTGAAGTTTGGTTTTCAAGTAATTTGAAGCAGTTGGATATATAATCTTTTGTTGTAGGACATTTCGCCAAAGCCTTTACTACAGCAGATATTAGTGCAGCCGAATCATCTGTTATAGCTTCATTAGGAGGCGTTAAATTAACAATCCACGACTCCAACCACCGACATATTGTTTCAGCTGTTTGACTCTCTGATAACAGTTGCGTTAATGGAACACTACTTCCTTGACTTGAATATCCAAAGCACATATAAAGAAATACATGCTTAGAGTTGTCTTGTCCTATGAAATGATCATCGCTTTTGTGTGCCCTCTCGACGTTTCTGCAAATTGATCCTGTCGCATCTAAAGAAACACTAATACGTCCTTCTTTTCGGAGAATTTTTTTGTAACATTCGATCTGTTCTTGCAGCCAATACTGTACGTAGAACGGTCGAGCCGAAACTTGTTTAATATAGGTTGAAAATGGTGTAATAGTGCTTAGCTTCACCAAACTTAATACGGGATTACTATGTAAAATGTTCTCCTTTCTCGTTTCAGATTTGATTTGACGTAACGTTTGTAAATTTGGAATAAATGGTGATTCACGCTCATCAGAAGAGAAATCGTTAGCCAACTCTGATTGAACTACAATAGCAGATTTGGAATAAAGACGTTTTTTCAAATCGCGCCTTTTTTCACTTGTCATACGTTTTTTTTTTCCAGGATTGTGTTTGAAATCTTTATCATAACCCTTCACGGCACAATGAACACTCATGAAATAATCGGTATTAGGTGTGGGTTTTATTATCACTTCGACGGATGCATGGCACTGGTTGCAATATCCATTGCATTTAATACTTCCAGCTTGATAAACTTGGTGATTTTTCATACACCAAATGCATGGCAACTGCGTATTTGACCAAAGTTCCTTAGATATTATGTCAGACCACTTTTGTGTTGGTAATTGTATTCGTCGTTGAAATATTTGATTTGGTTTTTGAGAATCATTTCTATGGGTATAAAATACCTGAGGTTCAATTTGTTGCCATTTGTGACAGTCCATTAAAAAGTCATATGTATCATAACTTTCACTCTCACTGCAGTCACTATTAGAAAATCTATCACTTTCCGATATGGTATAATCGTCTGTTAACTTCTTATAAGCAAACGTTGTTGTTGCACTGAAAAAGTGTTCATAGTTTCTTTTAATAGATAAATAAACTGCTTTAACCGTCATACGTTTGTTAAGTTGCCGCACAATGTCACTATAAACTACGTCACTGGGTGGCGGTAATGAATTTTTAAATTTGTCTTCAAACTGTTCAATCACTATTTTTTGTTCCATGAAACTAACTGCTGCTCTTTTACCTCTTTTCACAGGTATTTTTTTCACTAGCTTCTTTCTTCTAACCATTTTTATCACAAATAAGTTCTAAATTCTAAATGACAATACGTAATCTCACAAATGAAACTCTGTAACTGATGTGCGACATCCATACACTACGGTATCGGCAAAGTTTATCATCTACCCTCAATTTTTTATATTATTCAATTCTATATGTTTTTCGAAGATATTCAACTACGTACCTGCCTAAACCTTACTAATATTATAAATGCGAAAGTGTGTTTGTTAGTTTGTTTATGTATTATGTAGCGATGTTATGGTAATTATGATTTTTTTTATAGATAGATAGTTAGGAGACTGGAGAGTGACATAGGCTACTTTTTACCGCGGTAAAACCTCTCATTCATTTGACCACGCGGGTGGAGTCGCTGGCAACAGCTAGTATAACATACAAACTGATTTTTATTTCATTGGTCGCATCACATAAATAATCAAATAATAAGTATAGCCATCTTTAGATATCAGAGTAATTTTATTTTTTTAGATTTTTTTTATCTGATTTATTTACTTATTATTATTCATTATTTGAATTAAGCGATAAGTTTTTTGAAAAGTACAAATAGAATGCTGCTAGGAAATATGATTGTTTGGACTGAAACCCCCAAAACAAAAAAGGGCCCTGCTGGCATTATAAACATTTTGTAGGTATATTTCTTATAAACTAATAACTTTTTTTCAAGAAAACGAAGATAATCTAAAGGTACTAATGCACCGCTATACAGGCACATACACTACAGGTCTGAAGACCTTCAAACCACGGAGGGCCCTGCTGGAAATTAATTCAATTTTCTCGCATAACTGTTGAGGTACAATTATTTTACTTACACTATTCGGAAGGTATAAAATATTACCTAAGTGAAACTTTAGTATTCAATCGAATCAGACGAAGGGCCCTGCTGGGTATACGGACATCTTGTGCAAAAGGTTGTTCATACTTCCATCAAAAGACGACGTCTTGTCTAAGTAACTCATGAGTGGATAAGCATGTTTGGACTGCATATCCTCAACTCTGCCGAAACTATGTGAATTGCACCATAGTTTTAATTGAATTATGTCCACTTTATTTTTATAATATAATACACCAAAGTTATAGTAGTTAGATACCTAATGTCAAGTGAGACTAGCGGTAATAAGAACGGTGTCGATAGTATGAAAATGTAAGTGGTGCGACGCAAATTATAATATTAGTACCTTTCGTTTCATAAAAATATTCATATACTTACTGAATAATTAAAATTTTTACAATAGGTACAACATACATACACACATAAAATCACGCCTCTTTCCCGAAGGGGTAGGCAGAGACTACCTCTTTCCACTTGCCACGATCTCTGCATACTTCCTTCGCTGCATCCACATTCATAACTCTCTTCATGCAAGCTCGGCTGTTTCGGGTACTTTTAACCTGACCCTTTACCTGGACGTCCTTAATTTGATTACAATAGGTACAACTAGGTCTTTATTTCATTTTAGACTGTTTTGCAAAGGGGACCAGGATTTTCCATTTTTAGATTTTATTATGGCCAAAAAAATGTAGGTAATGTACGTTCAACGCATGGTTCTCGGCACTTCGCAGTGTGGTTATCGGCACTTAAGAATCGGATCTTTCCATTGATGTCGTAAAAGGTGACTAAGAAAAAGTTTTATAAACTTGGGATCCTTCTTGTGATGAGCTAGTAACCTGTCACTATTTGAATCTCAATTCCATCTTAAGCCGAACAGCTGAACGTGACCTTTCAATATTTTTAAGACTGATGACTCTGACTACACCGCAAGGGATATATACGTGATTATATGTATATATATGCCATTATATGCAATTAGACAGGTAATGGACATCTTATCGGAAGTAACCATTTTAGGATAAAGTGGCGTAAATAAAATAACCAAATATTTTATGGAATTTATTTTATCATCGGTTTCAAACTACACCTTCAAAATTACAATTGATTATAACTACTATAAGCTATAATTTTTACCTAACATGAATTCCCGACCTATTCTTGTTGAAAAAATTTTGACACTTCCAAATCTTCCAATAATACCTATTCTTCGTTACACATAATCCTATATTCGATAAGCGATACTACAATTAGTAAAATAAAGTATTTTCACATAAATTACTTAAGATAATATTTAGATTTTTAATACATTAAAAAAATTAACGCATCATATGCGCTTATATGATTTTTAAAACTTTTTTGTTAGCGATAATCTAAACGTACAAAATATTTATGACAGTTATTTATGTGAAAATATTTTAAACTTAATTCTAACACTACACTAAGTCTTATTTAATTTAAAATTAGATGCATACTTGTCTTAACAAGCTGCCTTGCGGTGGTTCAGTATTCTTAATAAAGATTCTCACATCAAAATTCGCTCGTTCTCATTTACATCTACCGATTAAATATTACTACTGAATCTATGTTATTAATTTAACAAAATAAATCTGAACGATTTTAAGTCTCACATAACACATCTTGAATCAAATCAGGTACAAATAAAATTAAGTCTAAGGTAACTGAATCTACCAGGAAGATACGTTGAGATCAAGTTGATTTTACACCAACAACTTAGTATATTCTCGTTATTTACGAAATTATTAATAGTCAAATACTTTTAATGAACTTAATTGTACACACAACATTTTTGGCTTTTATCTTATGAAAAATCAAAATCACAGAAAGAACGGTCGCTACTGTCTCCTCTTTACATCACTCATATTTAAAATAATAAAACGAAATTATTTTTGTGAAACAAATCCGAATGATGCTTCAGTTTAAATAAAATGATTAAAATAACCACAGACTCCATGTTACCATTAAATATATCTACTTAATTCTATATAACAAAAAATATAAATAAGTCAATGTGGTAATTACATAACACGTGCAATTCTTTTTCTATCATCTTATGCTATGTGCCGTCACTTGGGGTTGACTTATAAAAACTGAGAACGACACAAAAGCTATCATCTATATTAATTGGCCGCCTATTTTCGAGCTCACTTCGTTTAATATTAGTGGCAAGATTCTAATCTTACAACAAAGTTATTATATTAGCAATAATTACGAAGCAAAAATAAAGGTTTAGGCATCCATTTTCTCCGCTAGCCTGGTCGCTTTACTCGCCTATTGACTAGGCGTTACCTTGTATGGATATTAATTTAGGTTCATCTGACCATGAATATACTTATCTTTCAGATGTGACCTGTAATCATGATTTATTCATGACATGAAAACTCATGTCGCTGTATAGGTAAGATGATAGAAAGATAGCAGTCATTTGAGTCAATCGATATAGTTTCGTGACTGGCCGTCCTATCGGGTGAGTCACCAAGGTATTTTTATACTGGTTACCGATTATAAACCTTAACACATAAGTATTAAGACTTTAACATTTAGTTACGATTTTCTCGTACATACATTAATTTTGTTGCATACAAAATTACCAATGTAACCTTGTTAGACATTATATGATCGAATTAAAATGTGCAACTGATCATTTACGCCTTGATCTCAGTTATATTTGCCTTTTCGGTAAACAATGAGTACAATTATAACATTGTGGTTAAATACTTAGGCCATGCTTATGAAAACAATTTGTGTATATACAGAGGCAAATAAACATTATTTCTTGTGTTTATCAAGTTTGATAAAGTAAGCACAGTGATTCATAAAGATTGCTTCTTTTATATTACTGTAAAATGCGGTATCAATAACAACTAGGTAGCATTATATCGCTTCGTTTGCGTCAATTGTGATATTACAATATCATTGAGTAATCAAGTTTATTATACTGATAACTTCTAAGATAAATGAATGAGTAATGTCAAGCATAAGTACTTAAACCTTCTGCAGATATATATGTTGAATACAATTAGTTATATGAAATAAACATGATTATATGCGAATAAATTAATACACTATGCAGGTTGCTGCGGTTTTCAGACTAGTAATATACGTAAATCAATGCATAGAGGTGCAAGTTAGTATTAAAATGTACAAAAGGCATTACAGCCTAACAATAATATCACTTAGGATAGCCCTAAGATTCTTTGGTATAATAACTGGATTACTAAAAGCTACACATACAATAAAATCATGACCAGCGATAGAGCGTGGTTAATTCCGATTTTTGTCATTTCCTAGACTTGTGAAAATTTTCGAATACTCGGTATTTTTGAAGTATTTTCAAAGTAGAACAGCCTGAAGAGGTGTGGAAAGGGACATGTGTTCCGCACCTCTCACTGGTAGTCTTTGTGCCGTGACGTAATGCTTCATGAGGGCAGGAACCGAAGGGAATGCCGTGGCAGCACCACCCAATGTGTAACCTTCACCATTGCGGCAGATCCGCATGTGCATGAAACCGCGAATCGACCTGGAAAGATAAATTGTTAGGTTAGGTTAGCTTTAAGTGGAGAATAAAAATTGTGTATAATGATAAAAATAATAAATGAGGCGAGTTTCAATGTATGTAGTTTCTATATAACTTATTGCTGTTTCTATATAATTATTGTTTTATATAAGAAGATACTTACTTTAAGCTTAGTGAATAGTCGTGTTTCGTTGATTCGCTATTTCTAACCAGGAATGCTCCTTCATTTGCGTCTCGCAGCAGACCTTCAGCTTCAACTCGAGATAAAGTTCCGTGGTACCACCTGAAAATTAAAATAATACATAAATTAACACTTAGTTTCGATGACACCAGGCGAAAGAAAAATAATAACACTAGTAATATTGTCAATGTGATTTAAAGGAGGTATTTTAATATTTAAAAAGAACCGTTTACTCACCCTTGACGATCGAGTGGAAGCGAGGCATCAACGAGATCCCGCGGCGGGGCTATGGGTCCCAAATTCAGATGCAGTCCCTTTGAACTGCTAGAACCGCCGCTACCGCTGTCGAAATTCAACGTTAGCTTTGCCCGATGTTTGTTCCCTGAAAAAAATGAAACGAAATACATTAACCGTCTACGTTTACTTCAATACACTTTAAGAAAAAAAACTCTAGTCTCAACTCATTATTCGTCAAACTGCACGCGATCTACGAAGATTACGAACTCTTAACTCAAGGGAACGTTTACAAATTGCTCGCAACATATACAGGAAAAAGTTCCCTCAAAAAGCACTCAAGCAAATTAAATATAGCGAGGGCGTCGGACCAGAGTATTTCTCGTGGATTCTGAAGTCATACGTCTTAATCGGAATAATTCAGTGCGGGTAACTTCAAATTAGGAGAATCCAAAGACGTGAGCCGACAGACCCTCGACTTCAATCCAAGTTTGACATGTAAATTCTTCTGACACAATGAGATTATTGGAAAAACAGTAAGAAACTGCCAAGGTTATCTTTGATTTTTGTTGCGATTTTAGATTCAAACGAAATGAAGACACGAAAAAAATTTAAGATTTATCATTTTCATATATAATAATCATACCAACCTTGATTCAAATCCTCAGCACTTTGACTCGACGAAGCATTAGAAATGGCTCCTCCAAAGTCATTATTGAGCTGTAATGACTGTCCTCGTAATTTGCGACGTAGTTTGGGCATATCAAATGGCAAGGATCGCAAGTCAGCCTCAGCCTCAGCCCGTCGTCTCCTCAATTTTGGCATGTCGAAAGGAAGGTCGGACAAGTCAACGTCCTCATCTTTACGAGTCTCTTCAGTATTATTTTTGAAGTTATTAAATGTATTTCTTGAATCCGAGCCTTCCCGCGAGTGTATTGATATACCACTGTCTGATCCTTGAATTTCAGAGTCTCCAGTGGTCGAATGCCTAAATGTTAAATTCAGAAGATTTCTATTTTGCAAAGCACGGCGTTTGGGCTTAGCAACGATTTCGACTGTTGTTTGAATTGTATTATTTCCCGTATCAACATCCTCGGGGGATACTTTTTGTGAATTGTTATTTTTGTTATTGTCAGAGGTTTCTGATGCTGGTTCTTGTGAAGACTTGTCAGATATGGGACTTAAAATATGCAACTTATTGGGATGGTGCCCAAACCCCGACAGTTGCATGTGGTGAGACTTAGTAAACGGAACATTTCCAGAATCTGAACTATGTGAACTAAGAGATGATGAGTGACGGCTTTCTGAACTACTACTACTGCGGTCTCCTTCACTATTACTACTCCGTAAGGACTCCATGCTTCCTCCACTGCTACTAGTAGCCATACTTTCTGTACTTGAATACTTGCGTCGAGGACGAGTTACGCTGGGCCTTCCTTTAAACTCCATTATAGGACCGACCCCCTTTGGCCCCGAATACCGATTCATTTCAGGTGTGTCAGAATCGGATGTGGGCCGGCCCTTAATCTCTAAAAAAATACCGTCTTTTGATTGCCTCTCATCATCACCATCTCGGGACTCGCGGCTAGAATCCCTTAGGCGCTGTCCTATATCAAGTTCAGTTGAAGCTGAGCCTTTTACATCAGCCATACTTGCATCGCTACTTGTAGGTGTTTCACGAGCTCGTAATGACTTTACCGGTAATCTTAAATCTTTTAGACGAGGATGTGCTGGTTGTGTTTGTGGTAGATTGGGAGCACTCTTAATACTGTTCATAGCAGATCCGTCCTTTTGAAACTTAGTTGGTAACGGAGCTGTAGATGGTGGTGACGGTGTATATCCTCTTAGGGGTAATTGAGAAGTAGACGCACGATCTTCTTCTTCAATGTGCACTTTTTCTAATTCCTCCGATAAAATACACGAATTGCCTTCATTTTCTCGCTTTTGACGAATAGTAGGAATTTTAGAGCGTCTGACACTATCTGTTTTCATCGTCACCTTTCGGCGACCTTTGTAATCAGGCTCACTTCGCTCAACGGCTTCGAATGCTGATGAAGCAGAAGATATAACTTTTCTATCATCGGCCTGTAGAAGTGCTGGATGGTTGCTAACACGATCAAAGTCATCCAAGTCATCGTCCGACCTTGCAATTTTGCAATCAAATGCAGTTTCATAAATCTGGCGGGTGGTCATCTCTTGCGGCCAGCGGGGCAACGGCGCCGGCACGTAAAAGACGCTGCGAGAAGAATGATGCTCCTCTACATCTTCGGGCGCGGCGCACGCACAGCCGGCCGCGTCGCGCCCGCGACGCCTCGGTGGCATCCACGAGCTCTCACCAGACGAAGACGATGACCGCTCTAGCTCACGAAAACCATCTTCGGCGACAGAAAATCTTTTTGGCAGATTAGGTTTGGGGGCTACGTGTGGAGCGTCTAAACTTGCTGACTTCCGGTAACGAGGGCCACGTGAAGACGTAGTTGAAATGGTGGGCGCTGAAGGAGCTGGCCCTGGAGGTGCAGTCTTGAATAAGTCACCGTAATAATATGGACTTGGGTTTCTTCGTGGCGCGTTTGCGTATCTGGGATCAGATCGACCACTATCCGGTGAATGTAGGGATGGTGCTGTCGCAAATGGATCAAATTCACCAAATTCGTCCTCTTCTTCAGTTGATGATGTTCGATCCTCTGAAGATGATTCTGGAACAAAAAAATATATTTTTAATATTACAAAGCGATTCAAATAATGAAATTTCTATCGTTGAAAAAACTATCTTCTAGAAAATGTCTTTTATAAATCCTATTCCATAATTCATGCAAAAAACTTAAAATGTCGACTTGAATCTTGACATTTTAATGAGCATCTAAATTTTCTCTTCCATGAAGAAAATTCCATTTTTTTATTTACACTTTACTTTTTAAATGAAAATTAAAACATTTATAATATTTGGTGACTTCTCTATGGATATGATTTTTCAGTTCTGACAATTATACCCTTCGACTGTGAAAATAAATTGAACATCATTTCCAGTAGTTGTTTACCCTTCGAAGGGTGAGGTGAGAGGACAAAGGGTGCTCTTGATAAACGTCCTATTTCGGACGCTTTTGAAAGATTCATTAGACTCCTGTATTGTAACGGGTCAAAGTTGTCGACTTCGACTTTAATTTGTGTTTGAATTGAAAATTTGGTTTTATTAACATTTCAAAAATTAATTCTGTGCGTCATTATCATGTTTTTATTTATTTTATCTTGAGCTTTTTGTCATTTATGCGAATGTTAAATGATAAGATACCCGGGGCGTGACATTACGATAATCTTTTATCAAGACCTTCCACAGTGCATATGTACTTAAAGTGTATGGTATTGCAATATTAATATCAGCAAAAATTCCCTCTGCGAAGTTAAACCCTACATTAAAATATATCTTTAATTCAATAAAACTGAAGGACTTTTCCCTGTTTAATGACTACATTACCCTTCTACACGCTGAGCTAATGTTATTTCAAAGGTACGTGGAAATACCCCTAATGAGAATTTCTTGCTTCGCACAACAAAGGGCTCCTTCTGAATGCCTCGTGAACATAAAAAAGTCTGGATTTAAAAACCCTCGAGCAACGACGATAGGAAAGAACTAACGAATCGTAGACCAAGCACGGCTTGCCATTTTTAATAAACTTTTTTTAATGCTTTCGCTAAACCACAGTCCTTTTGTTTTTATTTTTTATTCCGCATTTTATGTTACCTTATTTGCATTTTCCGTGGGCATTGTTTTAGTAGTTCATAGGCTTCCTCTTTGTGTCTGTGTCTTTTTTAATTTTCCAAAAAGTTTCTGTTACTTCTCCCTAGTGTCTAATTATATATTTTACCATTTGTACTAAAGTCTCAACGACGACGATTTCATAAATATTTTCCATCACGAAAGCCATCTCATGAAAAGTCAACTACATGTCGCCGTTCAAACAAAAAGTCGAAAACATGGGCAAATTGTCTATTAGCGCCATTGAGAGTGGGGGTGGAAAGTAAGTGACGTCATTACAGCACGTAATTGCTTTTCCGCGTGGATGACCAGCCCCGGCGCGAAATTTGTTAAATCGTCGCGATTAACGTGTTAAATGTCTTTCTAAAACATGTCAGCTAAATGTACATTGATGACTTATTTGCGGTGCTATCTCATTCGCCTAGATTTAGAATACATTTCAAATATTTGAATTGTTCATGTCGTCACAATTTTACTTTCGGAAATATAATAAAGATGATAATCTTGCGTTTCTATTTTATATGTATGTACGTATTAAAAGCTCTCAATATTTAGGAGAACAATGTTTTGTGCTCAAGCCGATTAGTAACAGATTATGTGTCTTAACGTCCCAAAAGTCACTTAGAACTTACATAGGTATATAATGTAATATATAATTGAGACTTAAACTTTGAACATAAAGCGGGTATTTACATAAACAAAAGATATCAACTCCGGATTAATTACCGTTATGAAACAGTTTCTTTGATTGAAAAGTATTTGCTATGAAAGAGAAACGCAATCAAAGATACGAGGCTTATTACAGAAACGAGTATATTCCCAGTCTAGATCAGCGGACAGACGACAAAAGGGCTGATTAAAACTGCTATTGTAGTCACAATAGTGCGGAAGCCTGTGTCTCTGGGCAATAAAAATATGCAATCATTGAAACAGGTACAAATATATTTCTGACTACATTGTATGTTTGTAATACTGATTCTTAAAAAGGCGGCTAAGGGATAGGCTTCTAAACTTGGGATTCTTATTTTAGGCGATGGGCTAGCGACCGATCACTATTTGAATCTCAATTCTAACATTAAACCAAACAGCTGAATGGGCCTGTCAGAATTTCGAGACTGCTGGCTCTATCTACCCCGTTAGGGATATAGACGTGATTATACATTTAAATGAGAGAATGATTCTTTATAATATATGATAGTTCGAGTTAAAAAAAAAATTTAGTTACGTTAAAATTACTAGCTCTAAATTAATTTCTTCGTATTGTTATTTTTCCAATTGTGAAAAGAAGTTGTAGTATGAGAAAAGAATACATAATTAAGCATATTAGAATTTTTCTCAAAGGACAGTCTTGAAGAACTACTTTTAAAACCACGGAAACTAAGAACAAAGCGTTAGGCTCGAGGGATTGTTGGGCTAGGAGAAAGGTTTCTTTGTCCTGTGTGAGATGAGCTAGGACACTGCTCTCAAAACTAAAGAGCTCGTGGTCGTTATGTTTAAGAAGAACTAGTTAGAGGAATTTGTAATTTATTATAACACAAAGCATAAAAATTAAGAAAATAGGTGAAGGTATTTTAAAAATTTACAGAGAAACAAAGCGCACTATGCTTTTATTTTAAATGCCTACATTAAGATGATGAAAGGAATTCAAAATTGAACCGCGGCTTAATGCAATAAATCCACAATAATTTAGGGAAAACCACTGTAGACATGTTATGTTTAAGAAGCTCATTTTGTTATTTATAAAGTTGATGATGCAGCGAGAATAAAATAATATGGGTCGCTTTTTAAGTCAAATTATTAAAGAGTAGATTGATAAATTGAATACCCTTTATTGCACATAAAATTATAATAATAAATTTATAATAAGTTTTTAGCAGAGTGACATAGATTTACTGGAATTTCATTACATCCTATGTCCGGTATTCGCTGACTCTGACAAACAATATCAACTAACGTTTCGTCACTCAATTGGTTGGATGTTTTGCGGGCGTTGTTTTGCCAATGCTATTTTGTTGCTTTGTTGCTTCTATTATTACAATATAGAACGGCCGGAAGTATAGATTCTAGTTACAACGAACAATTCGATTTCTTTAAAATAGTAGCTGCGAGGCAAAATATGTTCATACTTAGTGGAATTATAACTGTTGATTTAAAAGTAAGCAATAAAATTTAAAGCTAAACATTGAAATAAGATATTACAGTTATTATAGCAAAAGCTTATAGAATCCTGTTGGGAGGTAGAAATAGGAAATAAGACCGAAATATCAGAGATCTTATACATCGATAGGAAATATCCAACATTTCATTTTATCAAATCGGAAGATTAAGAATTGCTTTCTGCAGCAGAAAATTTTATATCAACTTTTAATCGTGTGCCAAAAACTCACCTGATTCGTAATAAGGCTGCGATCTGTGATGCGACTGTCTCTCGTGCCTCAAAGGGGCAGAAGGCGCTGGCTCAGGCGGTGATTCTGCTGAAGCTTCTGGGGCACCTTCAGGACTATGCCTGGAAACTCCAGGTGCTGTTAAGTCAAAGTCTGTTCTTCTAGCTGACTCGTAGTCAGCGCGTCGCCTCGCTGACTCGGCGTCAAATTCCACGCGTCGTCCAGAGTCACCGTCGTATTCTCTTTCGTAATATCTTCGTCCAGACTCGTAATCGTACGCCCGGCGAGACTCAAAGTCGTAGTTAGACTTGCGTGAGTCGTAACGCCATTTATTTGTATCCGGCGATCGGCGTGGCTCTCTGGACCGACGATTCCTTTGAGGAGAGCGACGGGCTGTGTCTCGTGGTGTGCAATAGGCCTCTAAAAATTCGACCTGCAACAATGACAAAAGCTGAATGAATTAAATGTTCTAGAAACTTCGAAGGTATGTTGGAAGGCATGAATATCGGGCGACTATTAGTCGGGAAGAAGCCCTTCATCATGAAGGTCGATTACGTGGCAGAGTAAAGTGGTAATAAAATGCAGCGGTCACATATCCGCCGACCGTAACGGTCGGTTAGACGTCCTCTCCCCTCAACGGGGCGTCATTACCAGACCCGTTTGTGTTTATGGGGACGGATATAAAGAATATTATGAGATATTGTGCCTGCATTGACGATACGATGAGGTGATAACATTCTAGGGACACTGCCAAATTTAGTCCGTTGTCATGTCAGACAAATTTTTATGTTGCGAATGTGCTCATAATTTAGTTTTGTCATTTTAAGCTGCTTATCTTCAATTTTCGAATTACGGAAACATTATTGGACTGTGGAAATGTTAAAGACATAAATGCTTATTCTAATAAATCAATTCAAATAACACTAAATGCAACACACGTTATTCCAAAATCAATCACTAAACCAGAATTCATTAACGCGTACGTTTTTCTAATTTGTTTCGATAAGACCTGCTTAATTCAAGGGTGATTCCAGGCCATTACCGCTGGTGATGAGACCCCGCTTCCGCGCCTCGGGCCATAAGGGACACCAATCTCTCATTAGGGGTTAAATTACTCAGTGCAAAAGGATTGCTCGAAAGGAGCTTACGTTCGTAAACACCTACCTACACACATGTGTTATGTAAACGTTGCAGAAACGAGATTCCATGAGGAAAGTTAAACGCCCTCGCGAATCGGTTAAATCGGAGCTGGGGAAATGGCTCGCAACGCAAATCAGAGACTAAAAAGTACGAACAATGTATTCTCGTTAGAACCAGCAAGATAATTTAGTCTTTTAAGGCTTTCGGTTAAGTGCAATATTTAAACATATCTACAGCTTATAGGATGTTTAAGAAAAATATAAAATAATTACAATATAACACAAAAATGTATTTTATATAACAAGACTAGTACGAGCCTGCCAAAATTCCTTATTAATGTTCACTTACATCATCGTATTGTTATCGGAAAAATCATGATTTTTAAGACAAGCGTTGTTCTGTGCCTTGATGAGTCACTTGTTACTTGGCTGTAATATAAGGTGGTTGCTTTAATTTTTGTGGAAAGACCGAATTATGACACCTTCTTTGTTTGGTAGGTTGAAATGAACAGGACTAACAGGAATAAGCATTGAAAGGCGCAAGTCAAAAAAAAAATAAACGCGCGAACTGGTTTAGCCTTGAGGGCAGTCTTATTCAAAGTTTTGCTATAGAAGGGAAGCATCATCTGGCACATTGTTTAATGATGGTAGTGTAAAATAAGACAGACACAGATATAATTCTTCAAGTAATTAATTATATAACCAAGTATGTCCTTAAAGCGTAGGGAAAGCGCGACAAGTATTTAGAACGATAGCCTTCCACATGTCTCATTAGATGCCAAGTAAATTCCACCAGTTTTGGTTCAGAAATATCACACAGCATTACTTCTATACTTGACACAGGGTACTTTTTGGATGAAGGAATCAAGGACGATTGATTTCAGAGTAAAAATTTTTAAGCTGCTTTATTAATTTTAGAATCAGGACTATCTATCCTAACAAGTCTCGCTGTGCATGAAAATTTATTTACATAATTAAACGAGCCTACCCCTGTTTTGATTTGCAATGTCTGCGGAGATTTCTCTTTATTTGCATATTTCGTTGGGACGCTTAATTACGGCAAACTTCAAAAGCTGTTTAATTTTTTACACGACCATACAACAACCGTACATCAATATGTTCATTAATGTATATATAATTTCATTTATCAATTTATCTAAGTGAAGTATCCTAACATTTTCTGTACTCAGGCAATTTTTTTAAGCAGCTGTATTTTAGTTTCTTGTTATGTTTTACGAGTAGTTTTTAGAATGTTATTTGTGTCCAACTTGTGCGTAAGTGGGCGGACCGCTTTGCTCAAATGGTCAGATGACATAATTGGAATTCCTACACTAATTAGTTCACTACACAAACACATGTCAGTATATATTATCATTATTCATAAAAATAAATTAAAATGTCTCACAGTCCTATAATTTAAAGTAGAAATGCAACAACTGTTTTGTTTATTATATTGACTTCTAATATTTTTGGTTAACTTAACAGTACGTCATTATTTCAACAAAATTTACAGTCTAGTAACAAAAGTTAACAATTGAAATACCTATTTACTACAGTCTGATAAAAATGGAAACTCCAAAACTCAAAACTATAAAAAAACATGCATTCGTTAGTGAATTTTAGTTCAAGGCACAGATGGTTGTGTCTATTGAGGCTCGTTTTATTTACCGATTCAAATCAATGCTGCGATTCATCTATAAGGGTTGGCTGAAAGGGATCAAATTGAATTCTGCTGGGCACACATGCTCGCGTCTGGCCATTCATCAATTGTATCGCATAATGGGGGAATAGTAGTCAACAGAGCACTTCCTGTGCGTATAGCTTTAACTGGGGCCATATTGTATATCAATAGTAACTGTATGTCGTAAGCAAGTCGTAGTTTTAACCAATGCACTTTTATTCTGAATCAAAATAAATCCTGGAATACATGATTCAAGAAAATAGTTGTCTCAAACATAAAGATAAGAAAAATATCTATCTCAAAAAAGTATTGCGATCTATATTTTATTATTATTCATGTATTTTTGTTTTTATAGTTAATCTGCTTTTATAGCCCACGATAACAAAGTTTTAAAATTTTAGTAAATTAATGTAACTGAATGCGAACAACATTTTGATTTGTAGCCGGAAGTATGAAACTGATATTGCAATTAAGTTGCCAAGGAAGGAAGTTGACGCTTACTTGAAACAATACGAGACCTTGTATCGATCGATTCAACAAGGATAAGGAAGAACGTAGTTTAAATGACTTGTTCATACATGACATTCTATCAAACCATTATAATAAGTATAAAAATTATACACATAATAGCATTATTATGCATGACGAAATCAATCTTTCAATGGAATGTCAGAGTAAAATTATTGACAAAGGCACTAACAAAAACAGCATCAAAATTTTCAATGTATGGTGATGCCAGGTAGACACCCGACTACAAAAACTTTGTCAAACCATTTTAAGGTGCAAAAAACCCGAGCTTTAAGGCATGTAGCTTATGTAATAGGAAATACGATAAATAGAGAGAAAGCAATATTGACCTTTTGGTCGCGATAAAGATACAAATATCGTCTACATGACCGATTCCGGGTTCGCCCGCTATGAGTAATCCAAACTGTATGAAGGATGTGGGACAAGACGCAGCTTTCAGACGACCAGATGAGTCATTCGGGTATATTAATACGAGACATGCCTTCTGGGACGACGGCTAAAATAGCCGTAGTGTCGCGTGACTCCACTATGGTAATATCCATTTCATAGGTTGAATTCACGTCGAATATGCCTATAAATATGCGAACTATGAGTAATCTTTTATAAATTACTACGTTTAGTAAAACTCATGTTATAGGGTCATTAATAGAAGATATTAGGTAGGTTGGGTCAGTAATACAGAATGTATTAAAGATACTTGTATTAAAATTAATTATAAAATAAATAAATAAAAAATGTCACATAAATATGTGCGTACACATGATAATGAGCGTTAAAATCTAAAACTTATCTCATATGAAATCAAATAGAAATAAATTATCTTGTAGCCTTGGAACAAGATATACGGTGTTGCTAAATGTTGCATCTTAGCACACGTGGTTCTAAAAGTTGTGGATACTCGTATGTGACTCATGAGACTCGACCCGGCTATATAGACATTGTTTACAACAACAATGACTCAATCAATACATATAGTGCATAGTAACTGATTATTCAAAGACTGCATTAGTTATATGTTACGTATAAGATGATAACAAACAAGAACCGAACGTGGAATATTCCGATGATCAATGTTGCTCTCCTAGGACCTAGCGCCTAGGACTTTTCTAGGATCGAAATAACAAGAGAGAAGTGAGTTCGTTAGGATTTCATCGCATTTAGCAGACAATTGGCACGGTCAGTCCCGTGTCGCCGCCAACCCGTGTCTGATCACGTTCGGCAAACCAGAAACCGCAAACAGGTCCCGTCCAACTGAATTAAACAGATTGTGTTTTATTCTTTCACTTTCATAGGCGATGCGAACGTGCTTTTCAATTATTTTGAGCTTGTTGGCGCGAAGCCCTGAATGTCTCTTATCTGTCTAGTCCACAAACTAACGTGCTTAGAATTGATTCAAAATATTTACAATTCTTTGCGATGAATGTATAATGTATTATCATAACAATCACCTTTTGATTTTTTTAGGACATAGGTAAAATATATTTGTAATGCAAATTATTCTTGTGCGACGAATTAATTTGGAGATACTGGGGTCGTACTTATTACAAATGACAAAACGAGCGCAGAAATAAGCTTAATTACTAAGTTGTTCGTCCGAATCGCCCAAAGGGCCGACAGTCTCTTAAGTAGACCCTCAAGAATGTTTCAGTGGAGGGTGCAATTATGGAAGAACTTTGAACACCTCCTTACAAAGGTCATTTCACCTTAGGCACGAAATTTATATCTGACACAAACATCCAAATTTGTTCAAATCTTTCATATACATACTTTGCCTTTTTTATTAGAAATTAAAAGTAAGTCGTACAGTTATAACAAATCTATGTACCTATATATGTTTTTGTTATAATAATGCTTTGTTAGACAGAATCTCATTCAACTGATCTCTATGAGTGTAACTTCATTGTTAAAATTCAAAAGGGTCACAGATCAAATTTGTACCTTTTGTTATAGTGTTTAGCTGTCAGATCGTATTCATAGAAATGAAAAGGAGCGTCTTGAAGAAACTCATCCGAGTTCAAGATAAATCTTTGCAGATGACAGGAGTACCTACTCAGAATATACAAAATTTATGTCGCTTCAAATGTTAGCATTGTTTAAACTTGGTGTCCCAATTTAAAATCTTGTTCCAAATTTAAGCAATTCGTGTTTTAGTATGGAAAAGATTTGCGTTCTTATAGTAACCTTGAGGAGATATAGTCTTCTTACAATTTCAAAGATTCTACGTTGCGACTACAGATATTTCCTATAACAGGGATAAACTTTGCTCTTCCAACTTGTAGGTAACTGAGTTAAGTCAACCCTCGGGAAAGAAGCGTCTAATCAAAAAGTACTGCTCACTAGAATATTACCTTTAGTTCCTTAGGATTCTCTTGCAGTCGATTTATAGGATTAATATTGCTCTAATAACAAGATGTTTATACACCTTTTACCTATTTGTTATCATAGCGTACTTATTAATTTTACTACTAATCGCTTATGCATTGTGAGTATTGTATAGATTTATTCATAATATGATCAATAGCTTCACATTCACTTTCTACTAAGCGTCTAACATAGGTATCGGTACGCATCTTGCGTTTAGAAATATCTTACTCGTTAAATTTCTTCAAAAGCTACATCTAATATATTTTATCAAAAAAACTACGATGTTATGAATTGTCTAAATAAGTTATACACAATGTGAAATACACAAAATACAAAGGTTGTTAGTATATAACTAGTCTAATGTTAACTTACCACATGCACTAAAAGGATCAACTGCGCAATCTGGCGCATTTTAGACATCAATTTCTTGTGCGAAGGCATTTTGAAAATCAATCCAGTTTTACAATCCAAAGGGTATCCACAGCACAACGATCACCAACTTATTGATCGTTTCACTACGCACACACATATAAATACAACTTACACTATCACACTTGTTCTTAGTAACTAACACTGTTCTTGTAGAATGTTATTTCTCACCCACTTAATATATTTCTAGGCGAGTGGCAGTAACATCTGCTTATAAACGCCTAGGACCGATCGTTTACTTGACGAGTCCAACAGTAGACTGACAACACTACTCAAATGCTCTACGCGAATGTGTAAAACGGTGACTCATCGCCCCGCATACTGTTTACTGAGGCTTGAGTCATCGCGTTCGTCATAACCCCGATAGCGCCACAGCGCTGTAGAAAATGTACCACACAAAACCACCGTGGAATTCTGAAGCGCTATAATGCTCTGTTGTCAGAGCCCCACTCCATTAATACCTCCATTCCGCACGTGTCCGTAGAAACGAAGAAGTATTTTCAACTTTACCTACCTATTCTTAAGCATCAAAGTGGAAATACTTATGTTGGGGAACGTAAACTTTCGCGTTCAAATTTCGACTTATGTTAGCTGATTACGTCCGACTAGGTCGAATGCCGTTTTGAGGTCGTTTATATGGTCGATACTAAAATGCCTCTAACTAACAATGATAGTGGAAACATGAGTAATCGACTTGTGATTGAAATGCGGGCTTCGAATCGAGCGTCTAATTAAAATAGATACGAACTAGATTAGAAATAGTTGCAAGCAAGTGCGTTTCGAAACTGAACTATGGTACTGTGGCGTTTACGGTTGCTGTGCGATAGTATCATTTAATAGCGTTCGTTTGCAGTCCAATGCAGTCTAACACTCAACTCTCTAAATTTGTAGTGCATGCTAGCCAGCAAAATACATCGAACCTTTTCTATAGTTGTTATAAGATAGTAGATACTTTGGTCGAGAACGTTTGGCATTTAATTGTGGCGACCTTTTATGGTCATCGTGTTTTTGCGTAATTCTAAATTTACAGTGAAGCAATGCAAATAACTAACAAGCTTTCATGATTAAGATTGGCGTAACAATGTTCTGATATAAAGCTCTACATTCCCACGGGAATTCTTTGATTTTGTTGGAAGCAAACTTTGCTCACTTCTTGTAATTTTATAAATATAAGGTATAATGAAGAATAGTAAACACGAAATACGTCATATAAACGAGTAAATACTGTATGGTTACGTAATACATTATGCACATGTGATACATAACTATTGATTAATGTAAAGTCTACACTACAAAATTAAGTACAGTAAGTATAACAAAGAATATAGCAGCAGTATGCATTTAAAATTATAGATACGAGTTGAACATTAGGCGCTGCAAATGCATCATACTATAAACATCCATCGCCTACCTTAATGTTAGTTAATGTTTTGGTCTGTTAGTTATCTGACTGATGTGATTTAGCCCAATTTTTTGGCACATTTTGACTAAATCGTGTCTGGATATTTTTTAAGCTCCACCGTGACTTTATAAGCTCTCAATATTTTCCAATAAATTCTGATGACATGGTTCAAGAAAATGCTTTACTTAAAGTGTAAATTTCTTTTTTTTTAACCACTACACCATTTTTATAAACCTACATAAATAGGGTTAGGTCAAAAGTACCCGAAACCGCCGAGCTTGCATGAAGAGAGTTATGAATGTGGATGAAGCAAAGGAAATATGCAGAGATCGTGGCAAGTGGAAAGAGGTAGTCTCTGCCTACCCCTCCGGGAAAAAGACGTGATTTTATGTATGTATGTATGTACATAAATAGTTCAATATTTTTGTCATTATTCCAGCAAAAAAGGTGCAACACCACAGCTGTGACCATATTTTTGGCCATGTGCATTTGATATGGATGACTCACACGCCGAATGCGAGCTCCCACGATTTTTTATGTGACATCGGGTCTCGATGATTTAAATCTGTTTGCGAAATAGTATGTAGGCCGATAATTTTAAAGCGAAAGCTGAAACGATTCTTGCTTCGTCCAAGTCATAAATCCAAGTGATGTCATAACGATATTTATTTATTATCTATCAAGAGTAGGTATTTATAGTCTATAACAGCATTTATTATCATTTTTATAGATTAAGTACGTACTGACACCGAAATACAAAAAGTATTGTGGTAATAAACATTTCATACTAGTTAATTCATTAAAACCATTGAATGGTGACGTCAATTAGTAAGTAATACCTACCTTGTATCCAATTTTGAAAATAATTCTATTCTATTCTAATGCTTAAATAGTTCTTGATTCATCCTTTCTGCAACTAAAATACTTGAATGAATATCTCTATAATAATGTTGAAATTGATATTCAAACAGTGACAGGTTAGCAACCTGTCACACACACTATCGCCTATAAGAAGAATCTGTAGTTTATTAGCGTTTCTTTTAGTCGTCTATGATGATATCCGTAGGAAAGATATCTACATATTATATTCTAAAGTGCCAAGAATCACACGGCAAGATTATTATTACTTAATCCATATCCCCTTCGTCATTTCTATATACATTCTTGGCCCCGGATCAGCTTAATTATCCTCCCATCTCTTTCCCATGGATGTCCTAAAAGGCGACTAAGGTATCCCTTACTTACTAAAGAATCCCAAGTTAAAAAGCCCAGCGGCTTCTTCGTTAGAGCGATGAATATAAATAAATATAAATATAAATATATACGGGACAAATTACACTGATTGAGTTAGCCTCGAAGTAAGTTCGAGACTTGTGTTACGAGATACTAACTCAACGATACTATATTTTATAATAAATACTTATATAGATAAACATCCAAGACCCAGGACAATCAGAAAAAGTTCTTTTCTCATCATGCCCTGGCCGGGATTCGAACCCGGGACCTCCGGTGTCACAAACAAGCGTAGTACCGCTGCGCCACAGAGGCCGTAATGACCTAGTTAGACCACAGATGAGCTAGTTACCTGTCACTATTTGAATCTTAATTCTATCATCAAGCCAAACAGCTGAGCGTGGTTTATCAGTCTTTCAAGACTGTTGGCTTTGTCTACCCCGCAAGGAATATAGACGTGATTATAGGTATGTATGCATGTAGGTATGTAGAAGTAAAACTCACCTAGTCAGACCAGTTTTTCATTTATTCAAGATATGCAGAGAGCCTAACCGTTCCATTTCAAGGAATTGGCAGTATAAAATTTAAACATGTTTATTAGTGCCCTTTTTAATCTTTATATCGCACATCCGATAAAATACTGTTTTAAGTCAAAATTTAACCTTTTTCAGGAAGGCCAAAAAACTATTTCAAGTCACATCAAAGCTTTTTTTCGCATTTTGTCTTAACAATAATTACATGTTATATATATGTTTGGAAAGCTGAAAATGCGTATTTTTAGACTTTTATGTATATTTGTCAGTTACCCTACAGCTGACTTTCTTTATAACGTTATATTAGATAAAAAAAATAGAAAATAGAAATAAAACAATTAGTCAAATAATGTTGCAATATATATTTTTTAATCAGTTTAATGAAATAGTTTAGCAAACAATAATGAATATAACAAAATTATTATTTATTATACTTACATTATTAATAAATCGTTACTTTAGATAGTTTCTCTATCTCAAGCTCCGTAAACTACACTTTACACTTTAATCTAATGAGAGACAATTTGGTACGTTAATAAAATATGGCACATAATCAACCCTATAATCAATACCCGTACAGTAATAATACTCGTAGTAACAAAAAACACAACCTACAATTATGAGAACACAAAAAAAAACTTAACAATCTTTAAAAATCTTCGAAAAAAATACCTTATTACTAGGTATTACTTCGCTCTTCTATGAAACTAATAAAATTTTTGTACTTAATGACATAATCAATAATCCTCTTATCAATAATACCCTTGCTAGTAATCTTAGTAAAATAATCACAGCCTACAGAACATACTTAGTAAACAACACTTAATCATTATCTTGGAAAAGACTTTTATAAAATCCTTCATAGAACTTAGGTATATGATTAGACTTTAACAGACTTTTTAAATCAGACTTTTTATTTTCACTTAAAGCTATTGGTCCCAAATAAGCAAGTCTTCTACAAAGCTGGCTTCGGAGCCTTCTATGATAGATACTGTATCCGATGAGGATGATGACGACGAACTGGAACTCGATGAATTTGAAGAATCTGATGACGATTTTTCTTTAGAAATATTGTCTTGTATAGGATTAGCGCCATGAGTAGAATCTGAAATCAAATATAAAAAAAGCGTTAAAAGGTTATGTGTATGATAAGTCATTTATCCTGCAAAATTAAAAGAGAAGGTTAAAGCCAAAGACTACTTACGTATTATTGAAGGCGAAACGGTAGGCTCAATATTCTCTTTCTCTCGTATATTATCGGATTCTGAAAAAAACAATTTGGTCAGCAACATAACATCGACAAAATTAATAATTTTAAATTCATGTTTAACCAATTATTAATTATAGTTAACCAATAACCAGTGATGAATCTGTTATTATACTGTTATTTACCTTCGTCCTTTAATGCTTTTGCCAAATCCAATATTCTGTCGACTCTCCTCATTATTCAAGCCTGAAAGTGTTATTTTAAATATGGACATAATCAGTAACTAAGTGCTAAGTACCTACATACAGATACAACATATTTTTGTCGCAGCTAAGAGAGCAACATATTTATGAAGTAGAATATACCATTATAATTTCAAACAATGCTACATTTAGATACTTTTAATGACACGATGTAAGACATTATCATCATAAACATAGTTACAATGACAATTCGTTCTATTTAAATTAAACCAAACAGTATAATGCAAACAAATTGGTTTCTCAAATATGGTAATTAAGTTAAATAACGGTTACGTTGTTTTAAATTATAAATAAAAATCTTTTGGAAAAATGTTGAATAGGGTAATATGGCAAAATTAATCTCTATCTTACTTAAATTACAAAAAATATCAAACAAACAAATTATTAAAAACTGCAACAACTCATAATATTACAATATTTTTTTATTAATGAATTTGAAGACTGTAATATTTTTATCTGATATAAGGTGGCAAATTAAAATGTATCACTTTTCAAGATAGTACTGGGTATTTTATTTGTTATAAACTGAAATGTAACATTATATTACAAATATAAACCAACTACAAGATAAATTGTTAGGACAAGTATTGTTATAACAAAAAATATTACATTTTATAAGAATAATCTTGAATGGATAATACACTTACCTTTTATGTATTAGTGTCTTATTTCAAGTTACAACGGTTTTTACGCGGACGACAAACACTACCGCTCGTTTCAATGTGACACGTAACACTATTCAAGGACGTGTCATGCGAAAACTTGCTTAGTAATAAACCGCCACAACGCCCTCACGCGGACATTTTTGTAACTAAAGTTACAACGATATTTGATTTTGATAGAGAATTTTAATATGGATCGAGTGGTTTACTTAACTCAAAATCACGATTTTTCGACTTGTAACAGTATTTGATCGGATGTGCGATATGTTTTTTGTCCATATTTTAAGTCTTATTATGTATTTCCATGTTATAAATATTTTTTTTAAGTAAATACTATACAAATACACATGTCACTATTGAAATCTCAATTAAGCCAAACAGCCGAAGTCGTTCAAGACTGTTGGCTCTGTCTACCCGCAAAGGATATAGACTTGATTATACATACATATGTATGTATGTTTTAAATAAAAAATATAATTATTTTATTGTGGAACTAAACTTGTATACTTGACTACGTACAAGAAACTTCTAGTACCTACTCGTATTAGATCATAATCTTACTATTTGAATGTAATCACCAGACATGCTAATATAAATGTTTACTTTTCCAGTCGATGGAAACTACTGTCATTGAGTGACCTCCAATGTACTAAGACCAAGAGGCATTAACTCTAGATGTGCATCGTCACTACATGATCTCAACTGAAGGACAAATTTTCAAGTATTGTTAATGCTTTGATCACACGCAATTGTGTTCGATAAATCAATATTATTGTCTGAGAATGAGGTGTCAACTCAATATTTTTAAGCCATCAGCAGAAATGTTGTGACATAAGTTTAAGATAAGGAATTATATAAATTCCCCGAGTAAATGCTATTTTGAATGTAAGTACCTAACGTTTCTCCATACCTAATCTACTACCTATCTATAATACCTTAGGTATTGTAATCCATATTGTACCATGGTAAATTTTATAAGTTATACCTATTTTTCTGTATATTCTCCTTCATATCTCCCGGTACAATTTCTCCAAAACGCATTTCAAAAAGGCATACTTTTGATCTAAGGAACTGATCTGCAGAAATGGTAAGGTAATGATACATCATAGTTATGACTTCATCCTTTTCAAGGATTGTTAAGGATGACGAAGATATTGCGATCCTGGCGACGCATTGTCAGGATTTTATTGTCATTTCCTTAAACATAATCCAGACGGAGCCACCTTTATTATCTTAAATACAATTTCTAGTTAAAAAATTGGTGTTAGATGGATCGCAGGTATTGCTTTGAAGAAATTCTCTTTTGATGACGTCACAAACATGATTATTATATCCATTTCTTTCGGTTTACAAGAAAAAAATTATGCCATAACGACGACCGTAACGACGGACCCAAGCAAGGAGATCCTCACTTAGTCAAAAAGGTTTTTACACAAAGAAGTCTGAGCTCCACAACCTTTAAATATATGTAATTTCCACTAAAATTACATACCCACTTGAAATGTGTTTATTTGTTTCTATATAAACCATTATTTTAAAATATATGTTAAAACATAAATCACACACAGCAAATTTTATAGTTTGCGCTCTAAGCTTGACATAAAAACTATAGTCTCACCAAAACGATGCGCAGGCGTTTTGTTGTGGTCATCAATGATCTCAGTAAGGTGAATGCACTCTCCATTCATATGATGATATCATTGCATTACAATTTCAAATTAAGCAAAGGTATCATATGTAACTATATTTTTTTTGTTTCATTAAATTATCTAACAAACAATTATTTTGTCTGTTCAGCTCACTGAAGTTCTTTTATCAGTAGTGAAGTTTATTTTCACAGATTTTTGAATAGAATAATTAATATACATATAATTTGATTTCATTGGACTCAAAATAATTTTTCATCTTAACCTGGCCGAGAATCGATATGACTCAGAGCAAGAATTTCATATGATTTCCGTTAAAAAAGGGAATATGAGTGGACTTTTGTATGGAGAAATATTTCCTATTATTTCCTCAAAACTATTTGGAATTCTAAGAACCAGCTTCCGGAAGCAATCATTAATTTTAAGGGCACAATAGGTAGTGAATGCGTCACCACACCATTAATTCATTACGAAAACGTATGAACATACATTTTCACAAAAATAAGTCACTATCGAGTTATTTAAACCGAGGCGTTTGGTGCTCCAACAACCCTTCGTGGTTTAGTTGACCAAGGAACAGACTTAACAGCTTAAAGGCGTCAAGTAGCTAGCGACAGGCTAACATCAGATAGAAGCCGGTCGTAAAATCATATCTTCGAAACTTTATGTTTCTTTCATAAAGATGACTCCCGACGTTGATGAGTCACACTCAGGTAACACCCAGGACTATGCTCCGAAGATAACTAATTAAAGAGGATCGATAGCACAGACAAAGCCAACAACACTTTCACCTTAAAAAAAAGTTTAACGCTTTAATTGTGTAAATACTAGTTCTTACCTTAAAAAAATTAAATTTGTGAGCTATTGTATAAATGTTTTGTCTATATTGATGTTTTGTTCCCATGTACCGAATATGAGTCATGCCGGTGTCCAATCGGTAATTAGCTAGCCGGTTGAATGGGCTGTTTACTGTTTTTTAATGAGTTGTTTACTGCAATTACCGCCTTCATGACTAATCTAGATAAATTTCATTGCAAAATAGTTATACAAGTACTTTTAGATGGGGAAAGATAATCTCTCAAAATTGTTATGAAAATTGAATATCTTTCGCATTTTCTTAACCAGAATCTGTTACAAATATGTTCTTTTTATTGTCTGCTCATGGGTTGCTTTTTATCACCCGATTTAAAAAAGTATTTTATAGTTTGGCAAATTTGAAAAATAGTCTACTGTTTTTTTCTAAATAAGGCGTCGTAGCGTACAAATTATTAGACGGGTCAAGGAAGCAAACCACTAATTATAGTTACTGAAAGTATATGAAATAAATATTGGTCGTTCTGTGTGCTTATACAAACGGATCCATATACCTGACCCTTGACATAAATAAACTCCAGATAAGGTGTCGTTGAAAATCATTAAAACAGCGAATGTGCCCCGGGATCACATATGGCCCGGATGCACGTGGGCATGACTCATTTTATGGAGCA
The DNA here is from genome assembly GCF_032362555.1 of Amyelois transitella. NCBI lineage: Eukaryota > Metazoa > Arthropoda > Insecta > Lepidoptera > Pyralidae > Amyelois > Amyelois transitella. The sequence goes on along the minus strand of NC_083519.1, from coordinate 5,247,239 downwards.
GGTGTACACCATTAAACGTTTACGTAGGTACGTTAAAATGAGTGTATGGTGTAAGTTATCAACTTATATTTATACCTTAAAAATGAATTTTTAAGAAAAACAATGATATTTAAGTTGTAGTAGAACTTATTTTAGAGGGCTGGTGTTTATTTTACCGTTGTACTTTATGAACTTATGTCATGATATATTTTTTTTTATGGACTTGGAAAGAGTGTGGCTCATGATTTATTTTTCATGATTCAAAATCAAAATAGGTCCGAAATAGATCCGATATCATTATTTTACTACTTAATACCATCTAAGAGTGAGGCAACTCATAAACCGTTCTCTTTTCATCTTGACTTGGCCGGCGTTTAAAACTGACCTTGGGATACTAAAGGCAAGCGCATTGTCACTGAGTCAGTTCGTCACTTATCGCTTATAACTCGTGACATAGGGGTGCATTAAGTATAACTCGTAATGCATTAGGGTAGAGCATGATGCTCAGAAATTTGGTCAAGTTATGTGTCACCAGCAATTAAAATTCAGTGCAAATGAGTAATTTATTGCGACTTTTGACCTAATATTTAATGATTTCGAAAAACATTTCCTTAATCACATGACTCATAATTGTTTTGACCTCTAATTTTTTTATTAATTTAATACAAATCTGAGAGATGGTCATGGATGGATTTTAATATTACACTATTTGGTCTTGGAAACCGCGCTGCAGTACCTAGTAATTAAGTTGTATATTTATTTATTTCGCTTGTACAAACAAAACTGGAATATTGCTACAATTCAAAGCAAGAAAGTCACTGACATTCTTTGCGAGGCTTCAAATCTATGGGATACACCAAAAAGTAGCTCTCGAATGGTGAAAGAATTTCTGTAATCATTTGAATAGTTCAATAGAAAATCAGTAGTCTATATTTTCTAGACGCACAAATAGTTCTGAGTAATAGTTACAATCTGTTACATAATACAATATAACTTCAGCGCAGCTGAAAGTAGACGTCATGGCTGAAAAACCGGTGTCAAGTCTAGCGACTTCGGGCGTCATTGTGATGTCATGTAGGGGAAGCCTGTATGACGCACGCGCATGGTAGTGCAAAGATTCGTTGTATGTACTAACGAGCAGATAAATGAATGATTAATGATGTGTTGGGAGGAAGATAAAATATATTATGATTTGGAAAAATGTTTTGTAAATATGTGCGTGTTTATTCTTAATTTTTGTTTGTGCATGTGAGAGAAGATGATATTTTTAAAGACTGTCTTATAAATATTAGTACATAAAAGTTATACTATATTTATATGTAGCACCTTTTAAATTAAATAATACTTAAACTACAATAGTACAAAGTTAAATAACAACATCTTTACATTCTCACTATGAATACTAAATAAGGCATTTTTATAACACTAGAACCGGATTGAAATCCTGATATCAAGGACGCTTTAAAACGCCAAATTTGTTACGTCACCTAAGTAGTGAACTAGTTGGACTTCGAACAATTTCCAAGAATCCTCTTACAGTAAAACGGGATAGAATTTAAATCACCTCCGATGACGACAAACTTGAATTCTTTTCACTAAGCTAAGCCCCGGCTCACCTTAAAATGTTTTATACGTAAATTCTATATAACCAGAATTTCATTTAGAACAAACATACAATGTTAACTTTTTGCTAACGCCTGAAATAGGAGCATCACGACAAAAAGAACTCAATTGTTTCTCGAACGTTCTACTTATCTAAATGATTACGAAACAATACTTGCGCGTACACAATGACACACCCCCAGTAGTTTTATCCATACAATGACGTGTCCCAGGGATGACTGAGTCATTTTTTACGAGTATTATACAAATGAGTCACAGGACCAGGTTCTACCTGAACTATTGTTTCAATAATTGATGATTAATATTAATCATTAATTAGTGCGTGTAATTTTAATAACATCGTACGTGTAGGTAATTGAAATTCTTCCCGCAATGCCTAGTCATTGACGGACAAGATGGTCTGGTGAGTCAGACAGAGTTGAGAAAATTCCAGTGCATTTGTGAGACGTGATTTGAAGTAAGAATTGCGGTACTTCATTGATGTATGACTAGGCGTCTGCTACTGGTTTTTGTATTTACATTGCACATATTTTAATTTCACAAACACATTGAAGTAGTCGTTTATCGATATTTTCTGAATCGTAGTTATGTTTTTGTTTTTTCTTGATTGATCGATCGGTTTCATGACTATGGAAAGAATGCTATGTGCACAATTAGAAATTATAGTTGGAAGCAAACATTTTGTTTATGTACCTAAATTATTAGTTATAAAATATATGCATTTTTATTTTCTATGAAATTGCTGCCTTTGTACAAAAATAAACTTAAAAAGTACGATTAGCCTTCTTTGGCATAGGTAATCCGCAGACCCTGAGAGAGTAAAGTCCTATATGAGATTTAAAAATTGATTTGACTATAGATTATTTTATCACCGCAATATATTTTTAAATTTCTACAGTCCCTTTTTTCTTGGAATTCACAAATGACATTGGTCAAAAGACTACACTGAAAAGTCGCTTTTCTTCTTCAAAAAGCGTCAGTGTTTAACATGATACGATGTACGATGGAACTATGATGTGTTAAGCGAGGATCAATCACATCCTCGCTTAACACTTCATAGTTCCATCATCTCATTACCCAAATCAACACTACTTAGACCTGACTCATGCAACTTAAAAAGGATACGTTGATTCAGATCATGTGGACGAGTGACCGAGTTCGTTACACCATCATCAAGTGAAGTTGAACGACTCATGACTCACATATCAAAGGAAAGGTCGTGTGACTTGAATGGGATGTATTAAAGTCTCAAGTGTAATCATTTGACAGTTGAGACGAAATTTTTGCAGGTATGACTAATAGGATATGGTCAAATTGAAAGGAAGTGGCCAGAAGGCATCATTCCAGATTAACACATTCAGATAGTAAAAAAAAAAATATTAAAATAGTAATCAGTTAAAACGTATTTTATCATTATTATGAAATTTGACATGATATTGCAACATTTTAAATCATTCGCAGTTATTTATAGATAATACCAAATGAAATTCTAAGAAATATTAGATAGATAATTACCTTTTCAGTAAATGATTTCATAATTATTTTGTAGCAAAGTACTTCTTTTTTATTTTTGAGGTAGTAATAACCTTATAAAAAATCATATTAAGATTCTCATTCATTAACATCTGTATGATATAGGACTACATATATTATCTCGATTACTATGATGATGTTAATGAAGCGGAAGATGTAAGCAGGCAAGTGAAAAGCATAGTCTCTGCCTACCCATCTAGTAAAGAGGCTTGATTTTATGTATGTATGTTCTATGCATAAACTGAATCTATTTATAATCTGACTAGCTTTCCGCCCGCGGCTTCGCCCACGTGTAATTCGGTTATATATAGCGTTTTTTAATGATCTCGACAGGGCTTTTTCTTCCACAGGCTGAAATCTTGTTACAACTGGAATTAAATATAGCCTGTGTTACTCAGGGATGATGTAGCTTTCTAATGGTGAATGTTTGAAATCGATTCAGTAGTTTCGGAGTTTATCGATTACATGTGTAAACAAACAAACATATAAAAAAATAGATTGTTCCTCTTTATAATATTAGTATACATACAAATCTATATAGAAAAAGTAAAGCGAGACAAAATCATCGTCTCAAAAGAAAAAAAAAACAGGATTTATAGGACGAAGAGGCCTTACAGGATTTCCTTCTGTTTAAGTATTTGCGTCTGATAGTCATCATCCCATGTGAATGAGCTGATGATGGAAGGTACAACTCCTCAACGGTTAGGAGTTGAAAGAAAATTCTTACGAAGTTATACGTACATGTGAGGCTATTAGGTTGACCTGATAATAAAAAGTAAATCTCATTAACGTTAAGAATTTAGGTGAAAATGGATGCGGACAAATTTCGTCTCTTCACTTGTTTCCTTTTAGCTGTTTGTTTGGGTAGTGTTAACACAAAATAGGGATTTAAAGGCGTGATTTTATTAATGTTATGCATGTATGTACATAATTATGTATGTTATTATGTATGTTAAAGAGACGACTGAAAGTTGTCATACAAAGTCTTTTTTTTTAAGGATGGGAAATCATCAAATGACCTCTCCCGCTCTAGGTGGAACGGAAGGGAGTGTCAGACTTTTACTGACTAAAACCCACCTCGTTCCTTCAGTTGCCCTTTGCGTTCCGGGGCCACGGTATCTCGTTAGAACTTTCCCGCAGCCCCGGCTTAGTTTATCCCGTTTCCCCCCCTTGGGGGTTGACATTTCAAAAATCCCTTCTTAGTGCTCACTTATGTTACTAAAGGAACCTCTGTTCAAAATCTCAGACTCCTATACCGAGGGGTTTCGGCTGTGTTAATAAATCAGTCACCCAATCGCACCCCCTAAATCACGATTGGAGGGTAGTTTGAAAAAACTTATAATGTCAAACATATTTACTTGCCTATGTACGTGTTCATGCCAAGTTTCAAGTTTATAAACCCAAGGAATAAGATTTTTCATAGAAACGTTTTACCCCTTTTCCCCCCCTTGGGGGTTGAATTTCCAAAAATCCTTTCTTAGTGCTCCCCTACATATCCCAAGGAACCTACATTCCAAATTTCAGCTGTCTACGACCAGTAGTTTCGACTGTGCGTTGTCTGTCAGTCAGTCACTCAGTAACGGAAGAGTTTTATATATATAGATTTAATGAATTGTGATAGGTAGTGTTCCTGCCTCTGAACTACAGCCGAGTTTGGTCTGGTCATGAGTAAAAAATAACATGTTCTTATTGGTCTGGGTCTTCAATTATATTACAATATTAGTGTACGTGTAGGTATATAACAATACTAGTACTGTAAAGTTACTATCCCATAACAAAAGCCTAGAGCTAACTTTAGGGTGAGCCCAATCTGAGTGATTTCATTTAATTGTTTACAACATCGGTTGGTGAAGGTATTGTTAAACTGAAAACTCTTTGATCAATGGTCATTCACTTTTTTTGATACCTTGAGGAAGTTCAATATACTGATTACCGAATTCAATATAATGATTACCGAATTCAGTATATTGATTACCAAATTTAATATATTGATCAGACGTCAAGAAGAAAACTTACCTTCGGGGCTGATATCTCATGAAAAGAGCTAGGGCGGGGTGCTGGACCGGCTACGCAGTCCACAGGCACGCTGTAGTCAGCGCATAGGGCAGCCTGGAGACAAAAGAAACAAAACTTTTAGAAAAATAATTTAATTTATTGGTATCCCATAATGCAAGGTAGTTAGGAAACCCGACTGTTAAAAATGTTATTGTATTTCAGGTAAGGTAATATAAGGATCTCTGACTCATCTTGTTAGATCAGCCCCCTTAGATAAGTGACAACCGATCGGAAGTTTCTATATTACAAGCCACTAACGCCTTAGATTATTACACCACTAGATGCCGCGTAGCAGCTAGAATAAAAATATTGATCTATTTTATAAGCGATGATTGTATGGTATAAAGTCTGTTATTACTATATATATACTTATACTTATAAAGTCTGTCCATCTAGTGATAAATTTATCTATGACAATCGCTTTGACGACTACGTTTTCGTTTGTGGATCTATATTTAGCTAGAGGGGCAGCCCTAATCTTTTATATTTCAAATGCATCTACACTTATACAAAAAAGGAATAGGTGACTGCCTTATCTACCAATGATAGTCAAAATCACTTAACAGATTTAGCTGTACTTCGGCATAACTATAGATACAAACGACGCAAACTTCTGCAAATCTCCGGCTTAAAGGATATATGTACATATACGTTTTTCACCTACTACTTCGGAGTATATGACTAATTTAATAAAAAAAAAAAACAAATAACCCTCATCTTACTTGAGCTAGTAAGTTAACTAAGTACATAATTCATAATAGGTTATGACAAAGCTTAATGACGTTTAGTCACACGGGCTTTGATTACTCATCAGGTTTTTGATCAATTCTAGAAAATAAATAACGTCATGAGATAAAAGTGGTTTGAAGAGCTTACTAACCCACACAATTATTATATAAGCAGTTTAGTATAATCATCAATAATGTGCCGTGTGGTTCCCGGCACCAACACAAAAAAGAATAGGACCACTCCAGCTCTTTTCCATGGATGTCGTAAAAGGCGACTAAGGGATAGGCTTACAAACTTGGGATTCTTTTTTAGGCGTTGGGTTAGCAACCTGTCACTATTTGAATCTCAATTCTATCATTAAGCCAAATAGCTGAACGTGGCCGTTCAGCCTTTTTAAGACTGTTGGCTCTGTCTACCCCGCAAGGGATATAGACGTGACCATATGTATGTATGTATGTATGTAGTATAATCAGAAAATAATCTACATGAACCTCACATATAATTTGGGCTTTTTGAAAGCACTTTTCTGTGCGTTGTCTGTTTGACGTAAGCAAACTATTGAATGAAAGTTAATGCAATCTAGCTTTATAATTTGAATTGATCTTTAAGTGTTAAAAAATTATGATCTCACTAAACCTGAGTATATACTTAATATTTTACCAAAAATATTTACGAAAGAGCAACGTTCGCGAGCAAAAGCTAGCTTACTCGTATATTGCATATTACTTGTCAAAATAACCGACGTCCAATATCGAAGCCTTCACCTAGGCTGTCTGCATACCTCAATATCAGAACTATGCGCCCTCAACCACAGACAAACTATGTATAGTTTGCCTAACGATCCACGACATTATCTTTTATGAAATCTCCAGCTTGCTATTTTGAATTTTAAATTTAGAATCATATTCTTCAAGGAATCCTGAAATTGTGAAGCTTAATGAAAAAGCTCATTTAGTTTCTGATTTGCCAGTTTAAAAGCTGAAATATACAAACCAGTGAAAAATTACACATTTCTTGTCTATTTTCCGAATTCACAATTTTTTTCGGATTCCTCTATTGTATACTATAACATTATTTTTATCTGTTAAGATAATATTCAATATACGAGTATCGATTTATAAAACTGGTATACTCGTAAGTATCATTAATCTGTCACACTATATTATTACGTTTACGTCTGTATGCTGCGATTTTTCTCCAATTCATCCACTGGTTGTCTGAAAGAATTTTCTATAAGCAATAAGACCATCCATTGTACTATATCTTAATACTTGCTGTTTCCACAACATTGTTTTTTTTTGAGTGCAATAAAGAGTTATTCATTAATTTAATAATAATATAAAACATTTTTGGAAATAATAATAATATAAAACATTTTTGGAAATTCGTTAACAATAGAAAGGGACATTCCTCAATGCCTCAAGTTATGCAATTGGGTGATTCCTCTTCCTCTAATGGCCGAGATATCTGTGAAATGTTTTCGCAATATTTCGGATCAGTGTTTCAATCAGATTCTGAGGAGGGTGAATCATCCATAAATCAATCCGGCCGCAGTAATGAGTTATTCTCGAATGGAGCGATTAGCACATTGTCTCATATTAATATTACCGAAAAAGATATTATGATGAAAATCAAACAATTGGATGCCAAGAAAGGTCCTGGGCCTGACGAACTACCTCCGTTTTTCATAAAAAAATGTGCTAATGAGCTATGTACGCCGCTCTACATTTTATTTAATAAATCGCTAACACTGGGAGCCTTCCCTAAACGATGGAAAATAGCTCATATCATTCCTGTGTATAAAAGCGGAGATAAGTCTCGTTGTGAGAATTATAGACAAATAAGCATCTTGTCATGTCTTGCTATGCTTTTGGAATTGTTGGTTCACAATCAGTTATACAATCATTTTAAACCAATCATATCTGAAAGGCAGCATGGCTTTGTGAAATCGAGATCAACCGTGACCAATCTTCTTGAATACAAAAACTATTTATGTAAGAGCTTTGCGACAGGTGGTCAGGTTGACTCTGTCTATACAGACTTTTCGAAAGCCTTTGACAAGGTCAGTCATACTCAGCTTTGCATCGAACTTGCCTCCTGTGGTATTCACGGTAACCTCTTGCGATGGTTGACGTCCTACCTAGACAAAAGAAGCCAGCTGGTGACCTTGAGAGGGTATACTTCATCTCCCATTGCAGTGGCATCGGGTGTGCCGCAGGGGTCACATTTGGGACCTTTACTCTTTGTTGTGTTCATTAACAGTCTTATCGAGCGCCTATCTTGTGAATGTCTCTTGTACGCTGATGATTTAAAAATATTTAAAACTATTGAGAACACCAACGATTGTAAATTGTTACAGAGAGATTTAGATACCATTTCAAATTGGTGCAAGGAAAAACTTATGAATCTCAACATAGGCAAATGTTTCGTCATAACATTCACTAACAAGTGTAATAAGATTGTTGTTGACTATACTATTGAAAACCAGGTCCTTAAAAGATGTAATGTTGTCAAAGATCTAGGTGTTATGTTTGATGACAAACTGACTTTCAGAGCACATTACGACCATATAACAAAAAGAGCAAATCAGCTCCTTGGGTTTGTATTCAGATCCACTAAAGGTTTTAAAAAGCCTCAGTCAATTATATATTTATTTAATACCTTGGTCAGATCAATTTTGGAATACGGCAGCCCAATATGGTCACCACACTACAAGGTACATGTGGATGAAATAGAGCGAGTTCAAAAAAAGTGCTTACGATTTTTATGTTATCGTCAACATTTGAGTCGTACCGCTCTCGATTATGAGGCAAGACTATCAATGTTTAACATACAGAAGTTGGAATCACGCAGAAAATATTTTGATTTTATTTATTTGTATAAAATAATTCACTCTATAATTGATGTTCCTTCCTTGCTCTCTCAACTATCTTTTAACACTAGATATAGCAACCGCAGGGCTAATCGAACAAAACTTTTCGCTTTACAAACTTATAAAAATAATACCTCATTTTATAACCCCATTGTTAGGATGGCCCGTCAGTATAACGAGGTGATGTTAGATGACCCTGAATTTGATATTTTTAATTCAAAACTTGGCTCCTATATTAAAATAGTCAAAGACATCCTGTACTGTGTTACAGGAGCATAATAACTAGGGTACCTACTTAATAACTTATATATTTAGTTTCCTTTTTTGTATTAAATTCTTCTTTTTTGTATTAAATTTGTATTGAATTCTTCTTTGGGTTATCTCTTAGACCGTAAGAATTTTCTCGATTAATTGTTTTTTGTGTACACACATGTTTTGGATTGCAACCCGTTTTTAATATCTTTTTTTTTTTTTTTTTTAATGTAATTTTTGTAATAGTTGTTATCTGTTTTGTGTGATAATAATAAATAAATAAAAAAAAAAAAAATAAAATAAAATTTAAACATTAAAATATCTACACAGTTTCACTAAAAATATTAGGTTGGCGCTATGTCTGTCGCCTTTTAAGTACTTATTTATCAAAAATCCTATACACGTTGCAAAAATATTCAACACGGAAAGTATGAGGTTGTTATTAAACTTTCAGCTTAACAAATGTGTTGCAAAACAAAAGGCAAAAGTTTTCTGTTCCTGCGATATAATTAATGGCCAGCGACGGTTTCATTTCGCTAAACAAAAAGATAATTGCGTCCAATTAATTTGAACTCTTTGTAAATGAGGGTGGATTCCCTTTACTCGGCCTTTATTGGTTTCACAAAATAATGAAAGTTTAGACTTTAGCGAATTTTTGATAGTATGTTTGTATACTCGAAGTATATATACCATTTGGTAATGGTGGACAATGAATGTTCATATTTGAAGTGATAATTGAAGATTGGCAGGTTTAATGGAAAACTGCACTTATTTAAAATACTGAGACTGTATTTTGTTTTTTACTAATTGCATTTTTACGCAATAATAATAAAAAACTACGTAATACAATAACTTTGTTATTAACATTTCACCAGTTCATAGTGTCACGCCAATAACTTATAAAAAGAGATACATTTTTCTTAACTTTTTTACGTGGCCAATGTATTGCAAACAAAACAAAAATCCTCCTTGTACTTTACACTCTTTCGGAAATACACCAATTAATTTATCGTCAATATTATAAGAAATCTAAATTCGATCGTTGTTGACTAAAAAACCTTTTATTAAATTAAATTGAATTAAAAATTAATTGAAAATTTTCAATTAAGTTTAAAAATATTCTTCATTCCGCTTAATGGCCTATTTTTTGTTATTTTAAATTAAAAAAAAATACAAATTTTATAGCCTAAGAGCTAGTGAACCCTCCGAGTAACGTTGTTCCTGTAAGGCTAGAAATTTGTAGAGTGATGATTCATAGCACACCAAGGCCAAGAATCATGACCTGGCAGGCATCTGCCCTGCACGTCATCAACACTTTTATTTCTTAAAATGTAAAAAACATAGGAAAAAAAAACTTCCTGCTGTAAGCTTCAAAATTTAATATCATCTATTTTATTTATTGATAATTATAAAAAAAAATTGCCAGGCGATTAGAGTAAGCAAAAGTACCTGCCAGGTGCATCGAGAACTGCACAGTTTAGGAAGAAAAATAAACTTTCTTCTGTAAAGTTGAAATTTAAGTATATGTTTTAAATGATATACATTTAGAAGAAATGTGTACAATGACAGGCGGTTCTGAACAGCATAAGACATTGCCAGGCGAGGGTAAAGATGCTAAGAACGTGCGAGTAAGAGGCGTAACGTAAATGCATGTAGTGTCAGTGACATGTAAGAAAATTAAAAATTATAGATGCAATATATTTTACTAATTGTTATGTAATTTACACGTTTTTTCATATTAATTATCATCATCATCCGACACTTCTTCACTACTACTTTTTTTATCATCACCCGACTCTTCAATATCGTTTTCCTCCTCTGAAAAAATATTTCAATAAATTAATAATGTCATAAAGAATGGAATATCGCGTTCAATTACATAGGACTGTATATTGAATCTTATTGAATCAAATAACTGTATATTACCTGAAATGTATTCTACAGTTACAAATTCATTCATTCTTCAGAAAAACAAAAAAGCACCAATCTATATCTATACATATAATAAATCTGTAGAAGGGTCAATTCTGTACATTGAAAATATTGAAAAAATAAATAGCAATAAAGGAGTGTTACTGGATCGATACCAAACCCAAATATGTGATTAAAAAAATTTTTGTCTGTCTGTCTGTATGTTCAGGCGTCACGTGAAAACTAACGGTTCGATTTCGATGAAACTTGGTATAATTATACCTTATTATCCTGGGCATAAAATAGGATACTTTTTATCCTGAAAAAATACGTAGAAAAAGAATCTTAATTTTTGAGTTTTATCCACAGACATTGTTCTGTAGAGCCGCGAACACACGTTGCGTTACCCGCAGTGGATGAAGCGCCGTAACCTGTAGCGCCGAAAGTCGGCTTTGGCTTGAACCGTTTGCGGCAAACGCGGGCTGCCGTTCTTATTGGAATTAATAATATTATATGCGTGTAATAACCCATGGGTGGAATTTAGACAAATTCTGCCGGTGATACCACGAGTGCCGTGTGGTTCCCGGCACCAATACAAAAAAGAATAGGACCACTCCATCTCTTTCCCATGAATGTCGTAAAAGGCGACTAAGGGATAGGCTTGGGATTCTTTTTAGGCGATGGGCTAGCAACCTGTCACTATTTGAATCTCAATTCTATCATAAAGCTGAACGTGGCCATTCAGTCTTTTCAAGACTATTGGCTCTGTCTACCCCGCAAGGGATATAGACGTGAACATATGTATGTATGTATATTGCATCTATAATTTTTAATTTTCTTACATGTCATTGACACTACATGCATTTACGTTACGCCTCTTACTCGCACGTTCTTAGCATCTTTACCCTCGCCTGGCAAGGTCTTATGCTGTTCAGAACCGCCTGTCATTGTACACATTTCTTCTAAATGATATACTAAAACATATACTTAAATTTCAACTTTACAGAAGAAAGTTTATTTTCTTCCTAAACTGTGCAGTTCTCGATGCACCTGGCAGGTACTTTTGCTTACTCTAATCGCCTGGCAATTTTTTTTTTATAATTATCAATAAATAAAATAGATGATATTAAATTTTGAAGCTTACAACAGGAAGTTTTTTTTCCTATGTTTTTTTACATTTTAAGAAATAAAAGTGTTGATGACGTGCAGGGCAGATGCCTGCCAGGTCATGATTCTTGGCCTTGGTGTGCTATGAATCATCACTCTACAAATTTCTAGCCTTACAGGAACAACGTTACTCGGAGGGTTCACTAGCTCTCCAGCTATTATGTTTGAAATGTTTTTTGCTTAAATGTCGTACTATGCCAACATGACAATGTGACTTTGGAGTTAAACTTCCGTACCCTCTTTATTGTTTTTAATCGGATATTTAGCCGGCTTGTTTGTTGCAATGGGAAATAGATTTTCTTTTCAGCAGACGGTCTCTGAACGGTTGTTTAAAAGATGGTACCTAATTTATATACATTTGTTAGTTTAACAGTTAACATGGATCTTAAATAGAATTTAACTCTTAATTTGTAAATGTGTTATTTAATGGATGATCACATCGACATAATGATATTAATGCTAAAAGTTGAATGCAATACTAACAATTATGATAGGTGTTGAATTACATTATAAGTTTGGCGCAGCAGATATCAGGTATCTTTGCTTTAAAAAAATGTTCTTTTAGAAAATCTTAATTAAGAAACTGCCCACTCGCTTCACATTAAATAACCCGATTATACCAACATAATCAGATTATGACGAGACAAACGAAGCGTAAAGATAAATTAGGGGACAAAAGAAAGGTTGTTCCCCCACTAATTATTTATCTACTGGCCACGATGACGTGCGCATGATAACAGTAATTACAAAACGATGTCTCCCTGCCCTCAGAGTCTTCAAGTAAGATGTTGCCGGAATGCTATTTATTTTAAACTAACTTTTCACGGGGGAGCGACCTTGGTAATTGATAATAATAGCCTGTTACTTCTGATAATTTACGGTGAAAAAAAAAAACATTGTGATGAACCTGCACATTTTGACAACTAAAGTGACCTGAACATGTGACTTTGGACCAGTGGTGGCAATCTTGCCTGCAACACTTCTCGGATTCGATCTTGGTCTGGTCAAGATGGAAAACCAACTTTTCCTATTGCTTAGGTCTATGATATTTATCAATTGAAATACATGTTGTAAAATTTTAAATATTGTACCGTGTGATTCCCTTCATTTTAGAATAGGACCATTAATTGAATCTCATTTCCATCAGTAAGCCATACAGAACGTGGCCTTCCTGTCTTTTCAAACTGTTGGCTCTGTCTACCCCGTAAGAGATATAGCCGAGACTATGTATGTATGTAATGTAAAATTTTGTCTGGTTTTAACTTTGAGGCTACCTCAATCATAGCCAGTGTATTGATTTATGAGCAAAATGAACTGAAGCTATGACGCTAAGATCCTCAATGCAGAGTGGTTTCTACAATTTCCTACATGGTTTCCATGATTTTCCATATATCGAGCCTTGACTGATCGCCAGTCACGATAATCATTATCTTCCACTCGTGTGAACCTACTCGAGTTACATAGATAAGGCGTGTCAACGAACTAGCGGCAAACAGATTATACAACGTGAATCATAGACAGATAGTGGTTGTGCTGATAACCCACAAAATACAGGGAAACTGATGAAAGAAACGGACAAATTATCATGTGTCCTATTTTATTCAAATAAACATTACGTCTTAAGAGTCTGGCTATAAGATCATCAAACAGCTGAAGGTACTTTTTTAAGAAATACTTAGAATAAAAAGAACTTGACTAAGCCCACGACTCCACACGCGTAATACGGAAAAACCTGTTTAATTTCTGTCCCTATTGAATTTTTAGGGACATCTTATCATAGTCCTTCAAGAACGCACATTTAAAATTTCAGCTTTCTATGCCTCATAATGTCGGTGTGCGTTGCCAATCAGACGCAGTCAGTCACTCGGCATTAGACGTTTCTTTTTTTTTATATTGATTGAAGTATGGCAGACTCATGCAAATCTTGTCTAATAATTTTATTCTTTACAATTTTTTATCATTGATGTGTACTTAAATGTATAATCATAATCCTTTCTTTTATGCTGCAAATACGATGTAATCAGGTAGAAACAACCAGTATTAATTCGCCTCTATTGCTTATATCGTCTATGGCCTATGTCAAAAAAATTCTAATAAAATAAATTTATTAAAAAAATCCTTCGCCTCTATAAAGTTTATCTCATCTATGGCAAATCCTAACATACTCTACACGTGTAGGATTGTCGTGGTGGTAAATACTAAATTCTGGCGGGCAAGCGGACATGACTTACAGCCAGATTACTGCTTTCTGTTTGAGCTGGCGTCTAGGATTTGTACTGGCTTGCACCTGGAATTTATAGGCCTGGAAGGATTTATGTATACTAGCCCTATACTATGTTACTTGGTGAATATTTTAGGTATAAAAGTTTCAAGGTGAAATATTATACCTAACAATTTTTTGTCATTCTTTTTTGCTAAAAAAACTTTCAATCTTTTTCCTTGAAAAATAGGGATTTTATAGGAAATTATTTTATAGGTAGGATCTACCTATAAAATAAATTTAATTCGTTCTTGTTCGTATGAAATTGCAGAACGTATGCTGTAAAACCTTGCTGCAAGATTTCTGAACTAAGGTAAGGTCTAATTAACTAATTGTTTATTTAATAACTGCCTTTAAGATTAAGCTTCCAGAATTTAGTATCCAAATATTTTTCTCTTGCTTTGGACAATGATAATTTTATTAAAAAACTTAATGGACGAAACATCAATTACAGTCATTAGCTATGTATTCAGAGGCAGAAGCTTCTGTGTGATTTATTAATCGTCGTTTAAAAATCTAATGGGCTGAAATCTGAAAAAAATTACTCCTGTTATTTTTATCTTTACACAAAAAAGACTCGTAATAACATTTGCGCGCAACTTGGCTTGCGGAAGAATAACCTAAAAGTTTATCGAAAATCATTAGGTATCTGTATGTCCGCAAAGATAAATACTTTCGATTTATCTTATGTACGTATGCAAAATTGCTCCTATAAGTGAAAAGTTATGATATTTAAAATTTTATTATCTTAGTTTAATCATAACACGAATGGAATCCACAGCGTATAGGCCCAAGCCACATGTATATAAGCACACAACACAAACACTAAGCCACACCTGCCACACAGTGCATAGCTGAAATAGTAGACAGCCTGAAATTTAATTAACTACCCTTGTGGCTCCCTCTTAGCGAGGTTTAGATGGAACTAGCCATGTATGTTTTGGTACTACTGATAGATTTAATACATAATATTCAGGCTTATTAGAAATTGCTTTAGCGATAAGTTCCGCTTTTCTCCCTTATGACCTGTTTTTTGGTGTAGTAAAGAGTTTATTTATCTATCTTATTTGTCATAATGCTACGGTTAAGACTGTGAATTTCCTTAGATTTCTAAAGTTCTTTTGCTATATAATTAAGGGTTCTCCGAGTTCAGACTTTTAAAAAGAAGAAAATATCATAAAAAAGAATATTTTCTTCTTAAAATGGGAACAAATTTCAAAACAAAGACTGATTTATTTATCGACGTCAATTCAAACGATAAACGCTTATTCGATTTTATTGAGCTGTAAAATATTTGTGGAATCGTTGTGAACAAAAGAAATAGAGGTAGTGAACCTCATCCGCTTCAGATCCAAAATAAATTGGAGTAATTCAGTGTTTAAAGTATTTATTTTAGAGTATAATATGAACAATATCTTTCCTTCATATATAAGGATACTAACTAGTTCGCGGCCCAAAAGTACCTATGTCCATCTTAGTACTCCTGTATGTAAAATTTATGGAGATCAGTTTGGTTCTTTTGACGTGAAAGACGGACAAACAAACACACATTAATTGATAAATGAAATTAAAGGACAAATACACTTTACCATAACGCATCAAATGTAAGGTAAAGGTAAAGGTTCTGTCAGAGAGGATGTCGACCGTAAGACAAATCATTACTTTCTTGTCTGCAAGCCTTAAGTTTTCAAAAAAATACTAAAACGAGATAGATACTCGTATTTATAGACCCTGTTTGTACACCATAAAAAAAACGTTCAATTTAAACAAACTTCCGCAAGATAAACACCACGGAGGGGAGTCTAAATTACTATCCAGTGACCGCACAAACGCTAGACCTGGGCCATTGTCATCAAGCAAAGCTGGGGATCAGCACTAGTATGTAATCTCGATGGACCTGGCACGTGCCATTGTGGGCAACTCCATACTCGGGAATGGTCGTGTTGATAGGCTGAAGCGATTGGAAGTATAATTTTTCTTATTGGAAATGGATATTTTTGCAGAGTTCTAAACATGCTGATTATTTATTTTTATTTATTAATATATACATATTATGAAAATCAAGAATAAAAAATTGATTTAGAACTTAGATTTAGTTAAATGTCGTGTCGTTCCCGGCACCAATGAAAAAAGAATAGGACCACTCCATCTCTTTCCCATGGATGTCGTAAAAGGCGACTAAGGGATAGGCTTATAAAATTGGGATTCTTTTTTTTAGGCGATGGGCTAGCAACCTGTCACTATTTGAATCTCAATTCTATCATAAAACCAAATAGCTGAACGTGGCCATTCAGTCTTTTCAAGACTGTTGGCTCTGTCTACCCCGCAAGGGATATAGACGTGACAATATGTATGTATGTATGTATTTAGTAGAAACTACTTATTTGCAAAAAAAATATTCCAGTAGGCCCACGACAGGAAAACGATGTTGAATACCTTGGTTTATTACGATGATGAATATTTTTTTTGTGAAATGTGTGTTGATATAAAATTATTTTAAATTATATAAATAACCATGACCTCAAAAATGCTTCAATATCTTTTATAAATAAGTTCTATATAAATATATTTATTTTCATGTACTAAAACTGTACTGAAATATGCAACATAGATAGGGTATTGATTTCATCATATTATTGATAGCAGACTAAGATTAGATATAGAAATTACACGTGTAGTGATAATTCATTTAATTTTTTTAAGTGTTCGTAATATAATTTATCATTTAAGCCTTATTATATTAATGACTTGTAGCTGAGTGGTTACCGGAAGAAAAAAATAGGTCAGATTTTTCAAATTTATTCATAATAATTCAGGGAAATAAAGTGGCGAAAACAAATTTTTTCAACAGAATAATGTCTTCCTTAACTAGGTAGCTTGTCAATGTAGTGTTTTCTTGAATGATAGACAGAGGCTACACCTTTCAACTTAAAATTACAGCTAGTTTGAACCACAACGATTGATCTCTATTTACTTTCTTTTCTGTTGAAAGACGTGGTTATAAAAGAAAGTAAATAGAGGCTTGATTAAATATGATGATGATGAAGACCAGCGGGGTTTTTCATCCCACGCTTTCTATTAGAATAAGACCACTCCATCTATTTCCTGTGGATGATGTAAAAGGCAACTAAGACAATAGGCACATTCTCCTGGTGCAGCGTTCACCTGATTGCGGAGGTCAGAAAAGAGTCACTTCGTGTAAAAAACTGACTCACCCAATCCAGCATCATGATACCCGGGCTCTTCTCAACAGAGGCAAATATGTGAGAAAGAAGATAGAGAGAGGCAGAGAAAGAGAGAAGATATGTTTTGTCAACGATAGTAAGCTCTATTGACTACCGCTATCACTTATAACTTGAAACCTACTGTTATAACCTGCATTGCACTGACACATTCAATCAATGGCTATTTATGGTTCGCTTAATATCAATACAGATAATGAACCGGTAGACAAAGGTATCTCTATGAGTTTACTATGACTATGCAAAATCATGATTAACTTCTTTGAATCAACGTTTGAAATTACAGTCTACAAGGCGTGACACTTTAACTTATTTGTAAATTTAATATTAAAAAAGAGTATTACAAGTGTTTCACACAAAATATATACTTATAATTAGAGTTATAATGAAGAAATTACATTAATTATGTGTGTGGTTCCCGGCACCAATACAAAAAAGAATAGGACCACTCCATCTCTTTCCCATGGATGTCGTAAAAGCCGACTAAGGGGTAGGCTTATAAACTTGGGATTCTTCTTTTAGGCATCTTAAAGCCAAATAGCTGAACGTGGCCTATCAGTCTGTAGGCTCTGTCTACCCCGCAAGGGATATAGGCGTTATTATATATATGTATGTATGTATTATATTAATAATTATTGTTAGCTATACCTCAATTTACTCTTTATCGATGCATATTGCAAAAATAAATACGCACCTATATCGATATACTGATATAGATCTACATATGTAAAACCAGAGATGTGTATAATTAATCTATCGAATGCACAGACCGCAATTAACTCCATTATTAAGCCATACAAAACAGACAGATATAGCATTGGACCCCGACTACAGATTCATCGAATCTAATTTCTAATTACAGGTATTCCTGAAATAAGGGTGATGATACACCGTGGAAATTGCGCCGTACCTGTGCCGTTGCCGGCAACGAAACCGCAAGCACGGTTATCACATTTAATTACCCCGTACCTCGCGCCGATCGCATGCAATCATGATTTAATAATGGCTGCAATGGATTTATCTCGCACAGCTGTACCTATTTGCTTTAATAATTCAATTGTTTTATCAGCATGCATTTGGTTGATGCTAACGATGATTTGTTTGGGCACTAATTGGGATGTTCGTGTCTAATTCTGTTGTAATGAATATGAGTTTCTGTGCAGATGCACATAAATTTTCTGTTATGGTACTTTATAAATTATGTTTTTTTTAGTACATTTACATTTTGGGTTCATACTTTTGTTGTTTATGTTTTAAATTACAAATAAATTTTATAGAAACTTTCATTTATGGTACTGATTAAATAGCAAAATAGATATCGTCAATAGACCTATAAGTTTTACTACACAACAGTACAAAAACGAAGATCGCAAATGTTTTATTCATGGATGAACAGTATGTAAGTAAAAGAGTCATGACCCAAAGGGTAACAAGTTGAAACAACTTTAATTTCCGGTAAATTAACATTTCGACAGTGTTCGCCAGCCGGAAGCGGGACGTGCCCTTTGCATTAATGTATACTCGACTTTATTTAAAACCGTTCGATTTTTGAATTAATTCATAAGTCTATTCGGTTTTATAATTGATAGCTGTTGATTTTATTTATATTGTATTGGACAGCTCGGCGCTGAACATAGATTTTCTTAGATCTATATTATCAACAAAATATTGATGACCACTCCATCTCGTTCCTTTGGATGTCGTAAAAGGCGGCTAAGGGATAGGCTTATAAACTTAGGATGCTCCTTTCAGGCGATGGGTTAGCAACCTGTCACTATTTGAATCTCAATTCTGTCATAAAGCCAAACAGCTGAACGTGGCGTATCAGTCTTTACAAGACTGTTGGCTCTGTCTACTCCGCAAGTAATCTTTGTATATATGTATGTATATTGATGATTGTGGATGAACCAAACAGGGAAGTGAGAAATGGGAAGATTATGTTTACCCCTCCGGTAAATAGACGTGTTATGAAAAATGTTAATTCTTTTATAGCTTGAAGCCAACATATGTATGTATGATAGCAATAAAATGAATATAGGAGTACATAACATACTCGTAGCCTTTAGTGACTCTTGTCTCATCTCTTTACCTAAAATAACCTAAATTAGGTACTGCTATTAATCCCATGTAAAATAAGATCTAAATAAGGCCTCCATAGCTCATTAATATCGTTATCATTCAGCGTCCCTATAATAGTCAAACCCTAGTTAATCTTAGTATGCCTAACCCCACGCCGCAGACCGCATTCAATCGGCCCTCTCGACCTCAGACTGTCTGCCGATCCCTTCGGACGTGGTTTTAATTCCGCACATGGAAAGATAAGAATGGGCTTCGATGAAGGGTCACTATGACCAGTAAAGGGTTAATTGCGCAGCTTGTATCAAATGATTTTCTTATCCAGTGAATTGGATTTCTGTTTTTTTTTTCTTTGAATATATTTTTTTATAATATATTCTCTTAATACTCTCCATTTATTGACAACAAAAATGCACTTGTGTAAAACTGAAAATTCCCGGTTAATTACGTAATTTGGAAAAAATATTTCCAAAATTTCCTGAAGGAATATCTTCCTGAAGGAGTATTTGAGTAAAAAAACCTTCATGTCAAATTTTAAATCTCTGAACCCAGCGGTTTCGACTGTGCGTTGTCCGTCAGTCAATCACTCAGTACCGGAAGAGTTTTATATACATACTAGAGGCCGCCCGCGACTTCGTCCGCATGGAAACCCTATCATTCCCGCGGGAACTCTGGGATAAAAAGTAGCCTATGTGTTATTCTGGGTCTTCAGCTACCTATATACTAAATTTCATGGTAATCGGTTCAGTAGTTTTTGCGTGAAAGAGTAACAAACATCCATACATCCATACAAACTTTCGCCTTTATAATAGTAGTAGGATAGGATAAAGAAAGATACTTGTATCCTGTTTCTTTATCAGACTCCGAATTCTATTCTGAAGTCAGCAACTGATATTAAAAAATCATACTAAAATGTTGTAGAGGTAATAAATATTACTCTTTCTTATCTTAGTTTTTCCTTAGTCAGTACTGTTGTTCAGTGCTGTTGCATTCCATTCCAATTCCAAGTTCCAGACTAATTCCAGACGAAAATCTTCACGGGCCGGACATCGGAAGACTTTGAATTCCCAAGAGATCAACCTTTGGAATTGAACTGAATATTGCAATAGCAGAGATAACATGAAAAATGAGAATATTGAACTGTGTGATTTGACTGACCAATATGCTCCCTGGTGGAATATTGAAAAGTATCTGAGAGGAATTTTCTTCAATGAATTATTAACTCTAGTTTGTCACTTACGAAATTTAAATAGGCTTATTTTACTTCAAGCATCAGGGATGAGTCACAATATTACTCATAAAAAAGGTTATGTAGTGCATGCTTAGTCAAAATGTTAAAATTATTGCGGTTGTCGGAAAACCCTTTTAAGGTCAATATTATTCATCATGTAAATATTACTCTAGAATTTGATTTTAGTTATTAAATGTTGCCAATAAGATGTTGTAGAGGAACATTGTTTACTTAATGGACTTCAAGAAGTAAAGTTATGTATACATTTTTTTCTAAAGAAACTTCTAAAAATTCATGCTTTTGAAAATTTTGCCATAATAGTTATAAATTGGTTAGTTACTGGACTTGCCACCCCGCAGTTCATAACAAACATGAAATATTTTCCCCATCACCGACGCATTCAAAAGCTCTTTTACCTCCGAAGATAAGTTAAAGAAACGCTATCTAAACGCGATTCATCACCTACCCTACCTACACTTAGCTGCAAAAAACCGCGAGATAAATCTCTGATAAATTATCTCTATGATAGCACATCGGCTTAAAAGTGCGTAGCTCCAACTATGATGCAAGATTATTTCCCTATAACTCTAAATCTTGAACCCACTTGGTACTAATATATATATTTTAAAAATACAACTTTACATATCCTAGCGTTTAACTATTTCAGCATTTGTAGCTCTCGGTTTTAAATCCGGTAAAGCCAAAACATAAGATATAAAGTAAAATGATGTCGAATGCTTTTACAGCATCAAACGCAACAATTTTATGTATCGTTTTTAGCGAACTCCAATCTTTGAAATCTGAGTATGAAATTGGAACTATGGTATTATATATCTTTTATACAGAAATTAAAAATTAAGCACAATAAAATAGAACTCACGGTAGGCATACAACTGAGGACACAAAAAGAATACGTTTAGTAATAAAAATGACAGAGAATTTTGTGCACGTGAAAAGCTATGAGTTTCATTCACAAAATGTTTTTAAATCTTATAATAACTAAAACCCATTAAAGTGGAGCAAAAAGAAAGATCAGAGTAGAACACACCAAGGAAGGAGATCGCGTATGCATTTATCAAGTTGATGATGCGTCGGTATAGAGTGGCCTGTGATTCATACGTGTCAGGGCAGCCCTGTCGACCATTTGTAGGGAAAGTTGTAAATAGTCATAAATAAACTGCTATGATAGCTCTCGCAGTGCGATAGCCGCTTGATAAATTCGCAACTGTGTTAACAGTGAACATGGACTGGGGAGGAAGGATAAGACAAACTATTTCCTTTGAAATTTGACGCGTCATTTATTGTTAGTACCATAAGTTAGTGTTATGGTCGTACTTATGGTAGATTGATTAAAGAAGAACAAGAAGTTTTACTTATTATACAGAAAACTTAAATAACACTAGCTTGAGCTTCTGGGGCTTCGCTCCCATGGAAAATTCTAGAATAAAAAACTAGCCTATATCACCGACAAAATTATTCTAGTTACCAATCCAAGAGGACAGGCAAAACTAGTTTCTGTGATTTATTCTGCAATAAGTTTCTCAAATGCAATATTCTGCAATTCGTTTTCAATTTCCCAAACACATATATTCCGTCTTTATTCTTCGAGGACAAGACTCAAACCCCACGTTTATCTGGATGACATGATGCGACTGGGATACACAGATGATAGGTTGTTAGCCTATCGCCATAAAGAAGAATCCCATGTCCTTTCTCTAGACTGACTTAAAATCTTCAAGCGAAATCTTTTATACCGATCCGGAATTTTGAGTGCGTATTTATTAACCCTCGTACTGCATAAAGTAAAATCGCTACCTGATCATTACTTACCTAATCCACATACGAATGTGCGAGGTAGTAACTGACTTTGTAAACGTATCGCTGCACTTTTACCTTTCACTTTTGCTTTTATTTTAACCCTCCCGTTTACGGAGATCTTTTTTGAATACCCTCTGTTACGCAGCAGACTGTTAACCCTTCAGTGTTTGTTAGCAAACGAGTGCGTGTAGAATACTCGGATCGGGGTCGGTCGAGCCCTTTTATCGTAAACACGGTTTAAATACTTTTCAAGAATATTTTTAGGTGGTTCGGAAGTATATTATTAGGCTTTTTTATTCATGGACACTTAAATCATTAATCGCAAAGGGTGCCATATATTTTAATTATTTGCGGTTATTATATAGTATTCATACCATGTTTATGCACGTTAAGCATTTTGGATCTAGTTGGCTCACTGGTGGTAGTGAAAGAGACTGTATGAGATATTTCAAAGCCAGAATGTATACAATTCGTCGATTTGATAGTGATAAGGCATGATAACCAGGTATTTAATTATTAATAATTTACTCTCATTGAACTTACATAAAACTACATATATACCTTTCAACGCAAGAGTAAATAGGCATTTGTTGAGATCGTGTGTATCACTGAGAGGTAATTTTCCTTACTACTGGATAGATTCAAGTGCACATACTATGTTTATAATAACGAAAAGAAAGATATTAATGCTCTATAAAACTAAGATTATTTGCATACCAAATTGACTGGCAGTTCAATCCTTTAGCTATACGAATCTTAGAACCATTGCGTCAGTTATTTCCAGAAAATGGTACACGCACGTTTATATTTACATCATTTTTCAGAGAAATCGAAGAATCTCATCTCAATGGAATTCTCAAACGCGTTTATCATATTTTTCCTCCTAACACTCTGGTATGATATAAATTGTATGAGTCTCATAATAAAATGATACTAACAATAGGTATAATCAAATTTATATATTTGAATAATTTTAGTTAGTTTTTATAGTGTGTCAAATCTCGTTAATAGCAATCTGTGAAAAAATAAATTACTTTATAAGGACATATTTCACAAACATTTTCCCCTTAAATATGTGTTTATGTGTAAATTATGAAAATTGAATTGTAAACTGTGATTTAAAAAAAAATTTAGACTATACTTGCCTAGACCTTGCATAAATTTAATTTAAGAAAGTTTTTATCTGATAATTCATAAAAACTATACACGACTAAGATGGAACCAAGAACGTAGTTAAAAAGCATAATCCAAAGATGTACCTAGTGGCTAAAAATAATGATCGACGAAAATATGATACCCTTTTTTCTATTCTATTCCCAAGAAACTTTTCTCTTCAAAGACAATATTTTATTACAAAGTCAGAAAAGTTTATATCAAGCAACTTTTTTTATTGAAGACTGTATAAAATCCGTCAAGCTAATGTCCTAAGAGCTCGGTTTTAATGGTCTCTTATTACGTCCTTGTCTAGACAGGGCCGAACTCAGTTAATCGCATTATAAAGTAATAGTTGAATTTGCGTTGTTTATCCGAAATCTAATTTCTAACTCACTTCCAACTGCCGACAATGAATTCAGCAAAATGCTACCGTAAAATAGGATTTTTAATAATCTGTTACTTTGTTGAATGTTACTTCTTGCTAAACCAAGCATTATTCTTACGAAGTCTATAGTGCTGAGTATATAAATGAGTTACACATTGACATCATTAAAAATAATATCATCTACAGCAACTGACAGGAAAAATCCTGATATTATATCAAGGTTCTATCAATCTTTTGAAACTAGGTAAGTTAATTTTTGTATTTCTTTCGACATGTCTCTTTCCTGCAGGTATGGGCAAAGACTGCATCATCATTCCATAAAAACTTATTGTTCTTTTTGTCATATTAAAATAAAAAGACTCAGATCTCGGAAGATAAAGTTCCGCAAATACATAATTAATTTGGTTTACTCTCTGGCCATATAATTTTCGATCAAACTCTCAACTCTGACTAAATAATGAACAAAGATGAAACTCATCGCGGGATTACTGACGCGTTAAATTTTATTAGAGGTAATGCAATTTGGACTTGAGTGGTATGGAAATGAAAATCAGAATTATATAAGATATGCTGTGTTCTACACAGAAAATTTATTATGTAATTTGACTTCATCAATCCTAGATACGTTCTGGATTGATGAAGTCAAATTATATAATAACCTATCGTCATTCACAATTGATTTGATATTTTTTCGGGATTTCTATTTGACAACAATTTGTCTAAAAGCTTTGTTTGTACAAATTAACTTTAATTATTTTAAATCGTTTTAAGTTTTTTAAATCGTCACCCGAAGTTATTTCAAAAATACGTCAATACATAATACATTAAGCTAAGGTTCATCGATAAAAGGTACTTTCAGAAATTACCGCATGAACGTTCTCGAAACCTACGTATATTCAATATCTAAAGTCTTGTCGCCCATAAATATTAAAAGACAAGAAAGCACTCTCATTTAACACTGCACACGGCTAGATTAAACGAAAAAGTCCGATTTCATTAGCACTCGCTTGTTCCGGCCGGCTAACATCGAACTGGCCACACGACACGATTGCTAAATTGCTCGAAATATATTTTTGTGGTTGTAATCCGGCCCTGTTGACTAGTGCAGACGCTGCGTTTTTTTCGGTAACACTGGCCACCTAATTGCTCAAATTGTTTTTTTTTTCACATACCCCTTGATTGTAACTGGTCGAAAAACCAGCCATTGCGTTTTTTGAGTGTTGGAACACTTACACTGCAATTAGTGGTATAAACTAGCTTTTTCTAAACTAAGCAAGCACCGACCAGACCAATCCCGCACTTAATTCAATTTTCCTAGCTTCCCTCGCTGGCTCTCCAAATATAGTGAATCACGTATTTTACAACTGAACTTTGTAACACTAATCAAAGGTTTAAATTATTCATTTTAGTACTTTATTAAGTTTTTTTTTATCTTCCTCATAACATGTGTATTACTTTTAAAACTTATATATCAGCTATAAAAACGAAAATGTCCAAGCGAAAAATTAGGTTTAGAATGCCCTAAACCGACAAACATGCATGTAGATAGTCATGAATGTGAATAAACCGAAGGAAGTAGGTATGCAGGAATCGTGACAAAGTCTGGAAAAGAGTCGTGAAAATATATTTAGCACATCGTTCTCTATTTTTCCTAAACTATAATAGTACTTACACCCCAAACATTTATACACCAAAAAAGCATTATCTATACGAGGGCTTTGCTGTGGGAGTCGGCATGTGCCATTGGCTGTATTTTCCCCACTATAATCGTTTTCCTGCATTCAGCTGCGTCTGTACGTACAAAATGCAGTGCAAAAAGTTTCAATTGCTACGACCACTTGTGCATAAACGTCGCTATGAGTTAAAAAAAGTTAGTTATTATTTGGTAAAATCAAAGTTGTGTTTACTGTTGACTCGTCATTATTATATATGGTGTACAGTTACTATCGTAGATTAAATAAGACTTGTTTATATAATAGAATAAAGTTGATAGTTTGAGATTAATTTTTGACCATAATAAGTAATTAGTGTAGGTACACGATTGTATCCTTAATCCGATTAGTAAACAAGAGACCCAAGTTCTATCGTAAGTTATAAAAGTAAGTTATATCGTGATGAGACTTTAAATAGACTTGTAGGCCACTTTCTGCTGATTTTGTATTGAAAAATGTGAATTTGAAGTACCTACCTATAAACGATACATACTCTTAGGAAGAGAGAGAACATCGCGAAGAAAGCTTTACTTAGAAACTTTATTTTCAAATTAATCTTTACGTTGTTTTTATTTAAGAGTCATCTAAATTTTATCTTAATATAAAAAAGGATTTACATGGCTAACGAGTTAAAACCTTTTGATTCGACGAATGATTTTCTTTTATTATAACAAGGTATATATTGGTTAGTAATTTTGAATGATCTGCACTAGACCAAATTGTTTACTAAGATTAGTATGATTTCCCATCAACTTCATACAAGACAGATCTATGGGGATATATTTAAGGCCCGATAAGGAATGCCTATGTTTACAGAGTGTGTGCCAAATTGTTTACTTAGATGATTGGATCATCTTAGTAAACAACCTCATTGACCCAATCGATATGGCTTATATAGGGATACACAATTACGTAATGTACATAAAAGGACATTGTTGGTCTTAATAAATTAATTAACAGATCAGCATTTTGGAATTCTCCTTCATTAATTTTGTCAGAGACCGTGAGATGATTTCTACAGGAAATTCTAATACGGAATCTAATCTAGCAACTCTTGTTAACACCATCTTTATCTTTACTCATAGAATAAAGCATGAAGGTACCTCATATAACAAATAAAATAATTGCTTCGTACATTAATTTTTGTCTGTCTATATTGCGATAGACAGTTAAGGTTAAGTTAAGGACAGTTTAAGCAAAAACACAAAACAAATTTACTAAAATGCGAATTTCCATCATTTGTTTGAACCAACGATATTGACAACTTCCAAAAGCCACGAACAAAAATATAGGTTACTTGCATTTGAATGTTCCATGACAACAAACAAATGAAAGATCTAATATATCGTAACTTGATAAAGAATCTTTTGGTAATGTAACAGATCAAAGCAAAGAACGTGAACAGGAGAAACAAAACAATATACTTACCACAACAGTCATATTTCAAAGACGTGAGCTCTAAATTGCCTCCACATTGTTTTAAAAGCAATACATTGAAATGTCTCTTGGTTGAGGTTTGGATATAAAGAGAACCATAAACATATACAGTTAAGTATTTTTCACGTACCAGACGCACTCGCTAGAAAATTGATATAAACCTGTTGGGGTTCCGTTCGCGCAGGTGACGACGTAGACTTATTTGCTTTAGAATTGCTAAAGGAATTTGATTTTTGATACAATGAGATAGAGTTGGTTGTTGTAGTGGAGATAGTAATAATGGAAGCCAGAAAAATGCACCCTGTTGAGTATAAATGTTGTTCGCAAGGAGAGAAGTGAAATAACCCAAGCGCATCGGAGGCGCCCGCTTACATGTTTTAAATATTTAAATACGTTATTTCGGCTTGTTTTTGATGTCCCTTCGTTCAAAACTTCTACTGAAATAATTAACTGTTATGGTCTTTTGTTTAACTTTAGAGTTGACGAATGACTTTCTCACTTTAAAATTAATTTAAATATTAAGATTTAAATTTAACATACATTTATTTATATATTTATGTACGAGTAATATATGTATAATCAAGGAGAAAATACAACTGGAACTTTGACTAAGAGATACTTTGTAGAAGGACTACTTATTTCTAAAGAATAGTAGGCCTACATTTTATGAAAGATGTCAAAAGGAAGATATACAACAATAATATAACAACTATGTATATACAATAAATATTTTTAATACCGTATTTTTTTTTATTTCTGCTTCTTTCTTTATATTACAAATTAATATTGGTATGAAACACACTCCGTAATACATCTCAATAAATCAATTTAATCCCTTAAACACTTAACGCTATAAAGCCCTGTCACCACAAACTATTAATCCGACTCGAAGGACCAATAAATTGAATTCCCAGGATCAAAATTCTGTACGCACCAAGAGAAATGTCCGAGTAACGAAGACAAATCAAATGGTAGTGACCTGCGTCCAGCGCGGATGGACGCCCTTCTAAGACGAGAGACAGAAAGCCATTAAATCAAGATAGTGGTATTTATCTTTTGTCCCTTGCTTACCTACGAGAGCCTCGATTGAGGATAAATGAAGGTTCCTGAAACAACTGTGGTCAGCGTAAAGCTTTGTGTTTTGATAACTACTAATGTGAACTCTAAAATTTGTACTGAAAAATTCCATATTTTGTTACAAACTATAAATTTTCTCTGTTAATGGATATACCTATATACTGGTAGTACAATATGGGTGTATGCGTAATACGAGTATCTTCAAGTTTCAAAAATAAATTGTAGTTGATGTTAATGATTCAGTAGTTTCACATCAATGCGCAATTAACTTTAAAAAAATTAAAGTAAAAACGAAACAATTCTTTTTGACATTTTAATAAAAGAGCTGGATTTTTTGTGATATGTAAATTAAAGCCATTCATATGCAAAATAATGCAGAATTTGCTCACGCAATGAAAAGATTTCTATAAAATATTTACTACACATAATTGACCGTTTTTAAATAGTTTTTTCTATAATACATATCTTTACATAAAATGCTTGTCTTAAAGAATATAACTGGTAATTACTAGAACACGTATTATGAAATGGAAATTTTATAGTTTACTATTGAAATAACTAAAGATAATCGCGCATGACCAATGAAATTATCAGCTATTATTTAATTATCGCAAGTCACTTAATAGGCTAGTATCAAATTCATACTTATGAAGTAATAATATCTTAAACTAAGGCAACATGTAGCAGCCACAGAAGTATATTATTTGGCAACCGCAATCAGTTTAATAAAATTTTGCAAGAAAAAAATACCATAAAACCTCCCTTCCTTCTAATTGGAAGAGGTGTCTAAAAATTTCCAACTGTTTTCAATCGGATTAATTAGAATGAAATGGGAAAAAGGTCCTATGAGATAATGATTCCGTCTCAAAATTTTTGGTGGCTGTTACTAAAATACTAATAACAATATACATACATATAATAACGTCTAGAAGGCCTGGCTCAGCTGTATAATATGGCTTAATAATGGAATTGAGATTCAAATAGTGACAGGTTAATCGCCCATCGCCTACAAGAAAAAATCCCATGTTTATTAGCCTTCCCCTTAGTCGCCTTTTACGACATCCATGGGAAGGATATAAAGTGGTCCTTTTCAAAAGTGCCGCGCATCACATGGCGGAATGTTAAATTAATGAAAAAACAACTAAACAGGTTTTATGTTCGTAATCAGATTTTGACGATGAATTTATGAGTATGCAAAGTCACGTATTCAAAGCAGAGCTATGCGTGCTTCTGTGGCGTGATGGAAGGTTGGCAGCTGTACTAATGTATGCTAATAGCTTGCTTTTTTTATCCGTGAATGTCCGCGTTTACGCCTTTTGTTTAGGAATTAAAAATAGATTTTTGTAGATTTTAGTTTTTTGGCGCCATCTTTATTACATAAGGCAAGACGGAACGCGTTAATGTAGTTTCGGTCATTGCACATTTTTAACACAAATATGATACATACAAAAATTAAGTAAAATATTTCCGTACGTTGTTACTATCTATTGAATTCATACAAAACAAAGCAAATATTTATAATAAGGTACCTATCTCATTCGAATATATGATAATGTTACTAAATTGTTATGTTGTTTATTTAAAAACGCAATCCCAAATAAAACGAATAAAAAAAATAACGAAACAAAAAATATAAACCAAGATTCTATCAGATAAAATGTCACACCCACTACGTTCCAAAAAATATGACGAAAAACCCTATTATACTAAAATTAGTCACAGGTAATTACTGAATGGCCCAGTTATAGCTACTACAATATACTAGAGACCGCAGAATGGCCCAATTCGATATGACTCATACTTGTTCGACCTTCAGAATCCTACCTTTTGCATTATATCGATCGTTCTACGATATAGTAAACAACACGATTATTTTTAAACGGTTAATTCTGTGTTGATTCGTCATGATTTGATGGTCTTTGTGGAATTCAAAAAGTAAATAAGGAAAAGTTCTGCTAGGTACACGACCTTGTGTTAAGAAAAAATACGGTCGAATTGAGAACCTGTGCCGTGTGGTTCCCGGCACCAATACAAAAAAGAATAGGACTACTCCATCTCTTTCCCATGGATGTCGTAAAAGGCGACTAAGGAATAGGCTTACAAACTTGGGATTCTTTTAGGCGATGGGCTAGCAACCTGTCACTATTTGAATCTCAATTCTATCATTAAGCCAAATAGCTGAACGTGGCCATTCAGTCTTTTCAAGACTGTTGGCTCTGTCTGCCATATGTAGGTATGTATGAATTGAGAACATCCACTTATTTTTAAATCGGTTAAAAATCATTTCTTGTATTATTTTAAATGCTAACCAATGGTCTCACGGTGAGGGAAAACATCGCGAGGAAACCTGTACATTCCAGCAATTGGACGGGTAGTATAATCATCGTCCAACATGGATAAGATTCTTCAGAAATTTTGACGAAATAATTTTGGAAAACAAGGTATATAGGCTATTCTTGGAAATTCCTGCGAGAGAGATACATACATACATAAAATTACGGCTTTTTCCCGGAGGGGTAGGCAGAGACTACATCTTTCCACTTGCCACGATCTCTGCATACTTCCTTCGCTTCATCCACAATCTTAACTCTCTTTATATGCAAGCTCAGCGAGAGAGATATCCCTATAAATCAAAGTATGGTGAAAGGCATACCCCGGACTCCTCTCCAGAGTGGTAAGGATTCAACTATGGGACAGCAAGGAGGAAGAGATATAAACCTATATACTTCAATTTTATTTTGCAAGCTCACAAAAGAACCATCAACTTTCTAGATGTTGTATATTGACAGACTGTATTCTAAGCTTGAAAGCGATATTTCCGATGCGACGCCAGTATAAACCATATGATTCTTAATTTCCGTTCAAATCCCAACGTTGTACAGATAACTCAGTCTTAAACAGAACTCCGTAAAATATAGGTTTATTGGATAATATGAATTGGTAATAATTGATTCCGACTTTAAAAACGTCAACTAAATGCTCAATTGTTCTAACAACAGACTTAACTTAACATCTTAGTACTGATATAAAATGACTATGCTACAA
Source organism: Amyelois transitella (assembly GCF_032362555.1). Classification (NCBI taxonomy): domain Eukaryota; kingdom Metazoa; phylum Arthropoda; class Insecta; order Lepidoptera; family Pyralidae; genus Amyelois; species Amyelois transitella. The sequence goes on along the minus strand of NC_083519.1, from coordinate 5,215,680 downwards.
TTTAATTAGATTGTTAATCACAAATATCAGCAATTAAATTTATTACTAACACATTCAACACTTTGCATCCATTAAAAGATCAATTACTCAGAATTATGACGCACTGACGGATGGAACGAGATTTCTATATAGTGACTCTCGTTATATGTAAATTTTTGAATCACGGCTCCATTTAAACTCGTGAGAATTTTAGGGGAAGTGTGTGTCGGCATCAGCATACCTTAAGACTTCAAAGGATTTTCTAGGAACAATAGTCCAAGAGCCACATCCTAATCTTAACTTCAATATTATAAGTGCGAAAGTTTTAGTTTAACGCGGGTGAAGCTGCTGGCAAACGCTAGTTTATAATAAATCATCTTAATGTATGCTATAAAATTGAAAACAAAGTATTTATTTAGAAACAGAAACTCAACTTAACAACTAAAAAATATTTCGTGTAAATAGTTTGACACCAATCAATTATTTAGTAAAAGTGACATATTCAATGAAATCAGCTGTAACCAATTTGTCAATGAACATCTGCAAAGTTTCGTCAATTTTTTAATATAAGAAATAAATAGTCGGCAGTCTCTCTGCCTATGACGTGTGAATAAGAATCCTAACTTTGGAAACGTAAATATTGCTAGAATAGGATGGTGGTTACGCTGCCACAGTATACAATAATGATCAAATTACAGATGTTGGTGAATCATGTTACCGCAAAGACACCACAAGGCCTAGATTTACGTAAAATGATATGACTAGACGTTAAGTTATTTGACATTATATCTTTTATTTTTTAACTCAAGTAGAGCCTGCGAGCTTTTTATTTTCGTTCCTGTAAAAGTTTTGGAAAAACTACTTTTAGTGGTAACACCCAATCTTGTTGATATGTGTATTGATACATTAGTCAATAAGTGTCCTCTTTTGTATTTTTAGAAGCCGTATCATTCAGTTATTTCAGTAAAATGAGTTTTTTTTTTATGTATACCCAAATGGATTAAAAAGAAGGTAACATACTGGTAGAGCTATGAAATTGTGCTTTAAATTCAAGCAACACATACTCAAATAGAAAATCATTTCGTAATTCAAGCAACAACATAACAAGAAATCGTACGTAGCATTTGCACAGTTGCTCGCATTTCCATACGAGTATAAAGTTGGGGTGCTCGTGTTCTCAAAGCCGCGATAAATTTGGTAAAAAATCCACATTCATCATAAAGCGAGCCTGATCTCTTCAGCTGGATTTATGATGCTGCGACTGGACTTGATGGGATGCCACGAATGTTAATGATTTTGCTTTGTTTTGGGTTTTGCTCTGTCTTTTATAAAAGTTAGGAATAACAAATAGTCCATTATAAAGAATTTATATGCGTTTTGGGTCAATATCCCATTCGAAAAAATTGTGCAATTGTTTGAGCTACATAAATATTCAATTGTTACTAGAGGTACTTAAATTTTTCATTGTAATATTCACATTTTAGCCTAATTTTATCAAGTTAACAACAAAGTAGAGGCATTTTGTGTGGTGCAAAATTTAAAACGATGTTCTTATTTCTAGCCATTAAATGAGCTCTTGAAGATTACTTGCTCCATTCTTACAATTATTAAAAAAATATGTTATCAATAACAGACTAAAAAAATCTAAATATTCGACGTTAAACAAAACTCAAAACATATATGAAGTATCACTAACAGCGGATTTACAACAAATCAATCATAGAAATCTAAAAAATCGCGATTTATATTGCGATTAATCGAAAAATGCATATCTCTGAAAAGCCTGATTAAGATTTTATAAAAGATTATTCATAAAAATAACATGTAGTTACCCCGAGCTATAAACTCTAAGAAAAAGAGTCATTAAAGATGGTGTATAATTCCATAAAACGGGTTAAGACGAAACGATAAACTCTATTGGTACATTATTTTTGCTGTGATAAAACAGTTTATTACTTTTGACGTCAATACGATGACCCTGGGTCAAGGGGTGACCGGCGCTGACTCACGCGACTTCTCATTGGGTGACCGAGTTATGTTAATATCACTCATAAATAAATGGGAAGATATAAAAAGTGCCATCTTAATACAACTGCAACGAAAAACAACAGTATGTCAGCCATTTTTCTTCCCACGCAGATTATCAAAACAAATAAGGCATATGGTAAAAAATTGCGGAATATTCTTAAAGCACTTTTTCCACTAAGAATATTATTCTAAAAACAAAGCTTAGAAGAAAGATTATTAAATGAATAAAAGTAATTTAAATAATGTGATATTGTTGATTCTTAGTTCAAGTGCTGTTTTTCTCCAGACAAAGAGAAAACATTTACTTGCGTCAATATTCTTCAATAATACCATATGTTAGGTAAATAATAAAATTGTTCCTACATTCATTTGTGCCTAGTGACTCACAGTCGTGAATTTCTTTTAGAACAAATATGATTATAGGACTAAATAACTTATCTTTTATAAAGACAAAATATTGCAACTACACAAAACACATTATTATTGTTTTGTGTAGTAACAATAATTTATTCATTAACAGAAATTTTTACTAGTTCAAAGTCATATTTATAAAAAGAATAGTCGTAGAAGTCTGTGGTCAATGTATTTTTGCAGAATGAATGGGGTTATTAGGCAATTTACTTACACATACCTATAAATTACTATTTTTTAAAACTAAACTTGTAAATTTTTCATAATACGAATGATTGACTCTTTAAGACGAGAAATGAGACGAGAGAGACGAGACTCTTTAAGAAGAGATTTAAGAAGAGAATCATTTTTAAGCGATTATTGTGCCAAAGAGATTTTTAGGAGTAAAGTTTAACCTACCAAAGAGTCAAACGTAATATCATTTTCCTATAAAAACGTGGAATAAAACATTATTCTCAAATATAAAATATGAATCGAAGAAACAACGGAGATTGTGTACAAGATTAAATTATGATGGAATATAATATTTTCATTGTGTGTTCATTTTATCATTCGAAGACAGAACAATCATGAACAGTAATTCTAATATAAAGAAGAGCACAATATTTATTGCGATGTATTAATTAAAATAAAAATAATCTTATCCGTATTTCACTTACAATCTCTATTCAAAGAACATCTACCTTCAATTAAGTAATGCTTCATTTTGCCAAACCACTTACACCCGGTTCAATCCAGTTTCATCCGGAAACGACACGATGGTTTGCGTGCTCAGTTCAGGACTTAATAGAAGCTAGGGGATGACCGCTTGAATAATAGCCTAGAAACTAACGCACGCGATTTGCCAAGTAGCGCTGGACTTTATGTTATAGCAATTAGGTAAATTAAATCCTATTAAAACGTCCTTCGGCATTTTTAAGCCTATTTAAACTATGTATGTATTATAAACAACAAAGACTTTGTTTACTTTTATTCATGTTATCAGAACATAATTTCTAAACATTAATTAGTCAGATTCATTCAGCTTCAAAGTATTTAAGTTTAGATCTGGTATGGAAGTAACAGACATACAGACAGTGACTCAATATCAGGACCTTGGACCACGGAAATCGCCATAAGGCCGCCTTTGCTTTATTGATGTAAAAACATACTTACATATAGGTACCTACCTGGCGACACTAAAGATATGTGGAGATTTGGTGGTAAAAAAAATCAAATTTCGAACACTCTTTTTCTTTTTTCTGTTTCAAATAGTACACCAGCATTGCATTCAAACAGCTAAAGAGTACGGCTGTCGCATACAAATATCGTACTTTTAGTAATCACAATTAAAATGGCCGAGATGCAATTGCGGGGAAGTTTATTACTGCCAGGAGAAAAAATGGGAAACTGGAACGTTTGCGAAAATTAAAAAGTTTGTGATAATTAAAAATGTAGTTTCTCCCCTTCATAAATAGATAAACAATATTGTCGACAACCAACCTACCAACAGGTTGCATTTTTTATAGCCCTTTACAGGCAACTTAAACAAACAATCTTTTAACTGTATCATTACACATCCTAAAGTTTGTGAGTACGTCGCTTACACTCTCACACAAAAACTACTAGACTATTACCAAAATAACATACAACAGTTGTTAAGTTTCCAATAAAAAAAGTGTTCTACCATTAAAATTTTTATATGATGTTCACCGTTACTGTTACCGCTAAAGTTAGTATCGTTAATGTACAATACTTGTCAAATTTAAAGTTAAATAAAACAAATAACAAACACTAGTCCATTAGTTAAAATCAAAACATGACAACAACATCATCAAAAAAAAATATACAGAAAAATCTCTCAGAATTTTCCCTCGTATTTCTTTTGCACCATTACCCTGATCCGATGCAGAAAATCTCTATATCGTTAATTGAAATCGAAGTGCACTGGAAATTTGCCGATGCGAAATACAGGGTTTTTATTTTTGTCTGTCGTAGGATTACTTAACATTTTAAATTTTAAAGAAGTGTAGTTGTAAATAAAAATAAGTTATAATAGAGAGTGGTTGTTACTTTTTAAATTATTTTTTAAAAGCATTTTTTTTATTGGATGGAACTGAACGGAACGAAGTCGTGAAAGGGCTCAAAGGCCACACGTTCCGATAAACGACTTATTGATAAAATCGAGATTTGATAGTGATAGATTGATTTATGATCTACGCAGTAAGAGAAACATCCAGCACAACTATAATATATATTTGATACCAGGCCAGCATGAAAGCTCTTAACAGATGAATTCCAACAACAACAACATATAACGTCTTTATCCCTTGCGGGTTAGACAGAGTCAACAGTCTCGAAAGGACTACGTTAAAAAGCCATGTTCAACCATACGGCTTCATGATGGAATTGAGATTCAAAGAGTGACAGTTTGCTAGCCCACAAGAGGAATACCAAGTTTATAGTAAATCTTCTTTTACAACATCTGTGAGAAAGATATAGAGTGGTTCTATTTTAAAGTGCCGGAAACCATACGGCTTTCTGTCTGAATTCCAATAAGCAGGTACTTTATTCAAAATACATATTTATTCACATAGCTATTACACCCTGAACACCAAACAAGCCTCATACGTTAATCCCTATAAATCTTAGCAACTCCGAAAACAAATGCTCGCGTGACCAACAGCCATTTCAGTGCAACTTCACTTGCAACTTGTCCGAAAAAGTGCAAGTTAATCGCGTAGTATTACCCCAATATATCACGAACGTCTTAAATAAGTTGTAGGATAAACAGAGCCCCTCTTTGTAGGTGTGAGGCACGATATTGCGCCCAAGCTGTCGGTATAAATCTTCGATTACAGATTCTTTTGCGTGTAAGACATAATGATGACCCGGCGATAAATCATGAGGCGTCCAATAAGATCGCAATAATGATTTACATAAAACTTACGACAGAAACAATTATTTATGACAATTGATACCTTAATCGAAAGTACATACATACAAATAATCATGTCTTTATCCCTTGCGGGGCAGACAGATTCAACAGTTTTGAAAAGACTGATTGGCCATTATCAGCTGTTTGGCTTACTGAAAGAGTAATATAACTTCTTAAATAAAAGAACTTCTTAAAGTAAAGATTTTAACGCCTAAAGCAATTACTTTAGTTGTCAAAATTTACTTTTATTATCTATCAGAATTTCTTAAAACAGTTCCTCAAACATTTCGATCCAAGACCCAAAGGCCACGATTAGTTAAATGGCTTAATAATTAAATTATTTAGATTCAAATCGTAACAGTTGAGTGTCTATATGCCTTGATTGACTTTTGCATACTTTGCAACAATGTTAATTTCTTATCTAACATTGCTATGTTAATAAATATAGATGAATGTTTTTTCCCTAAATTTCAAACTTAATATGTCGCGTAATACGTAACATCTATTAAAATTTGTAAATTCATTCCCGTAACGTCCTGATAAAAATTAAAATCATTATTCATACTCATTCATTACAAATTAAAGAACATTGATAATGTGCAAATCAATTGATTACTCATCATGCCTGTTGCTGACTTATATAAAAATGCTATCAGCACATAAAACGCAACGACACTGATTTGCATAATTTAATAAAATTCCACAATGTATGTACTCGTTGTCGACTCGTTGACGTCACGGAGCCGTCACATGACCGCCTGAAGAGTTTTCCGTGCAAACGACAGGATGAGTCATACGGAGGTGTGGTACAAACCACGAGCAGACGATGTAGCAATGTCGTGTGGTTCCCGGCAACAATAAAAAAAGAATATAACCACTCCTTATCTTTCCCATAGATGTCGTATAAGGCGACTAAGGGATAGGATGATATACTTTGGGCTTCTTCCTTTTTGCGATGGGCTAGCAACCTCTTACTATTTGAATCTCAATTCTATCATCAAGCCATAAAGCTAAACGTGTCTTAATAATGACTAGGTACCAATTTTTAGGAAAACCCATTGAGTTTTCAGAGGAAAACTACATAACTTTGAAAATAATATGAATAAAAAACACCAATACTTATGTTCATCTTCTATCAGCATGTCACTTCAAGGTGTCGGAAAAATCCTTTTTGAAGTATCAAGCGCTTATAAATTATAACTGTTAACAAAACCTTGAACTCAGTATGGAAACCAGTGTGTTTTAATACGACGTATTGTTCAGGCTGTGACTACAATGGTATTTTATTTATGGAAATTTTTCCTTTCAATTTCAAAGGAATAGTGTTTTCAATAACACGATACTCGTATTTAATATATGAACTTTGTGATAAAATTGGTACAAAATCATTACGATTTAGGTCCCGATCACTTTTCATAAAACTTTTTATTCGTAACCGTCGATCATAATTTTATGCAAATAAACCACTGACGCTACTGTCATATGTAAACATAGGTATATCATTTTACCTAAACGTCTTGAGCGAGACCGAATCAATTAACAATAATGTCATTTACACCCAAATTACTCTATGAGACACCAAAACCCATTGTGTCGAGCCGAAATCCATAATTTATTGCGGCGTGTGAGACACCACAAAGGGCCCACGATCCCGTGGAACATTTTAATCTATCCACCCAGAGAACATCCAGTAATGTCTCTATGTACTTAACTAAATTACTTGCATAAATCATATTTAAACGTGACGAGCGATGGCGCCTACAAACCCTCCAGTTTGCCAACAAACATTTTTAAACTCAACGCTTAAAGAAATTAGGTTTAAATTTGATTTGCAAGATCAGTATCCGGAGTAAAAATATAGATGCGTTTTTCTAAAATGCGATTTGTTTTCTGCGATATAAGGTTAAATTTCTTTTATTATAGGGAAGAAGTTATCTTTACTGAGTTTAGCCAAAATGATTTTCGTTGACGCTAATCCGTAATTGTTGAAAAATAAAAGATATCTGTGCAGTCATAAATTCTGAAGCTACTTCAACTGGAAGTTTTTATGAGTCGAGAATGAAAGTTGAGACCAAAACGAGTGAAGTGGCGAGAAATATTATCAATTTTGCTTTTAAAACAATCGAGACCATTTTTTACTCAGTATGTCTTATAAGAGAAAAGAACCACAAGATACAAGTTGCTATAAAAGATAATTAAATGACGTCTATATCCCATATAACATTGGGTTTGTTCAACAAAATAAAAGTAAAATTAAGCTAAATTCGTGAAATCTAAATTTATACTTCGCATATATCAGAACAACACTGATATTGAAAAGAAAAAAAATACTAACAATATGTCAAATACGAGTATAAGAAAACCAGGCTGATAGCGAGACAATACAACAAACAAAATGTTATGTGTAACGCAATACTATTTGTAAAGTTATTCATACCACAATTTTTGCCAAAGTATCAAAAGGCTAACTTTACCTAGAATAAATGTGAATACCAAGTGACAGTCTGTACATGGACTATATCTGTACTACATACTATACTTCTAGCTCAAGTATTTGCATTTTATTACGAGGTCACAATTGCGAACTCGCCGTAAAGAAAACGTTTGCAGCTGCTGACGTCACAAACGAATTCTCACAAGTGCTTATACTTTGTACGTTTGAAATTGCGAAGAAAGTTTTATATTCAAAACGTATAAAATTGTGAAGTTTAATATTTTTAAAAGAATTTTTTGTAAGATACAGTAGTACTAGTAAATTACCGATATGTACTAAACTATTGTTTTATTTCATCTTTAAATTATTTGTTTTTAATAAACATTGTATTTAAAATGGTAGAATTAAATATAGTTTTAAAACTGAACCGATCTCAGTTTGGCTATGTTTTGGATAACGTTATGTGTTGCTTAAAAATAGAGTAATACTACAGTATACTTTCCATTAGAACTTAAAATATAAATTACCTGAAAATAATATCTTAAACCACAAAGAGAGACAAAAAATAAATGCAATCAAACAAATGAAACCAATCGTCACGCAGACGAAATGAAATCGTAAATTAAAAATTCACGTTCAAGAATAAGGGCGCATGCCGATAAAACACCTTTTTATTCCTTAACGTTTGGGAACAATCTGCTTCTTCCCAAGGCGGGATAGTCAATGATTTATGCTGCCCTTATCTGCGGTACTCCATTAAGATTAGGTATTCACGTACACCTGATACTTTGAGAGAGATGCTGTCGGCGTCGACACCTATTTGAGACGCGGAGTTAGGAAATTTTGATATTGGACAAGGTAATAATAACCAACTGAGGAAATTAAACTTAAAGATCTGTCAACCCGCAAAGGATAATGACGTGATATTATGTATTTATATACAAACTTATAAAAGTTACTCAAATTTCATCAAGCTTCAAACTTTGGGACACATTTTGGGCACATATACCTTTGTTCACTTTTACCTATTTTTATTCATGTTATTTTCGGTCGGTGTATTACATTTTTAACAAAGAATAGTTCGGCATTGCCTAAGATGCCGATATGCCTATGATTTTTTATTTCGGACACTTTTAAAAGTGCTTACAATGTTAAGTTCACATTGTTTAAAAATCAGTCACATTTTAACAACAATCCTGTCATCTTATAAGTAACACCTGAGTTAAGAATTTACTCTTGCAAAATGTATTAAATTCATGTATTCACAACTCTTGACAAGTAGGTAAGACGTTTTGAAACCCGATTTGATGAGATGTGCCAAGAGCAGGTGCGCGAGAAGGATTATATCGAAGTTTGAACTTTGTTTCATCACATGTTATTAGCTTAAGTGAGGCTTTAAGTTCATCATCTTGAGATTCGAAGCTTGTATAATAGGGTGAGGCGGTAATTTCATACTGCTTATATAATTGCCTCTTGTTTCATATTGATTTTCACTACTACCACGTAAGAACTTTTCATAATTATGTGCGTATTATGTTCATATTAAGATAATATTGAAAAATTTGTTTCACTTTCACTAAACTGGAAATAAATAGTTATTCTCGCTTTGTGTTTTTTGAAGCAATAAAATTACACTAAGTAAATGGTACATCATCCTGAATATATAACTGATTCTGATCTTTGAAATATGTGTATTTAAAAAAAGCATCAGAGGAATGATACCATATTAAGTTTTAACCGACTTTAAAAAAGAGTTTGTTTATTGAAACCCTACGTACGAACAAATATTATATGCCGGGGATTTACTCAAAATACTTCGAACCATTCGATTTTGATGGGAATTAAAAGCCACAATAATGTTTTTCAGGTCAAAAAAATACTTTCCATTATACCATTACAAAATGATGACACATAACAAATTTGACACAACTTCAGACAATAATACAAGTTTCCCTTACTTTTTCACTACTTGAAACTCCGTGCTGCATCTTTCAGAGTCCGTTTCTAAGTTACGCCCCAAATAAGGGACAAATGGGGACAGGCGACAGGCAAAGACTCCCTTAAAGGGTTTTCGATGTCGACAAAGCACGAAGTTTCTGGAAGAACTTCAAAACTGAGAGGTTATTGTTTTGTATTATTTTGTTTCCGTTCGAACGTATTGCGCTTTTATTTTGGGATATTTATGGACGAAAAATATAGTATAGTTTGCGTGATTTGAATTCAATTATGTGTAATGCCGAAATTACTGATTCCACTTATTTGGAACATGTGTAACATGTGACTGCAAATAAATATTTTTCTCGTTCTTTGTTCCAATAAACGTACACAAATATTAAACAATAGTTCCTTATAAAAAAAATTAGTCTTTGCGGGAAACAGTCCCACAGGCTCTGTCTACCCCATATGTGATAAAGACATGATATGTATGTATATTAATTTAACATTAAGACTTATACTTTTAACTTAAAGCAAAAGAAATTATTAACTAAGCTACAAAATCACGGCGCGTAGTACTTCGTAGCACGCTACGACCAGCTACGCTCTACGCGAGCTACGCCCCGTGACATCACTGATTTAGAGCCCACAGAGTTTATTCACCTCGTGCGTGCAAAAATAACGTGCTATTTCTGTTATATACGAAATTCATAGGTAGTGTTATTGATGCTTTCTTTCCTACCAAAAATCATATAAAATGTCACATTCCGTATTTCAAATATTTTGTTTACGAGTCAGAACAGCACTAAAGGACTTAAATATTAATATCTTCCAGTCTAGCGACCTACGTACTTACATAAATATAATAACATCTTTATCGTTTACGGGTTAGATAGGGCCATCAGTCTCGCAAAGGCTTCAACTGTATACTGATACATTTATATGATAAAATGTAGATGAACTGAAAAAGCGTAGCAAGTGGAAAGATCTCTGCTTATCCGTCAAAGAGGCGTGATTTTATTCATATATTAGTTACGTTTTTATGTACCTAGCGTATGTATTAAGCGCATTTCTAATGTTACCTCGCTATTAAACAAAACCCACTGATAAATCTAAATCAGTATGAAACCTTATTACCAACAGATTAAACAATATAAAAGCTTAAATATGTGTGTAATTTAATATTCATTGGGCACACGTAGCACTAGGTAACTATTTGCCGGTCACATGTGCGGCAACAACATTACACTCCCTCTGTGCAAGCGGACGTGTGCGGCTTATTGATTTGTATACTTCATTATAGCGGACTCTCCCAAACTCACATAATCTATAATCTTACAATATACTACTCTGTCAAGAAAGTAGCAGGAAAAGATCAATAATACACAAACTGTTTGTTATTCATCCAAATTTATTTTATCACCTTCAAAATATGCTCCTTTAGAAACGATACACTTACGCCAACGAATAATCCAATCATCAAAACATTTTTTAAACGCTGTTTCCGGAATTGAGGTCAGTTCTCGCCGCGAATTCTCTTTTATGTCTTCTACCGATTGAAAACGGGTGCCACGAAGTGGTAATTTGAGTTTAGGAAAAAGAAAAAAGTCGGCTGGAGCCATATCTGGTGAATATGGTGGTTGCTCGATGGTATTTGTTGAGTGTTTGGTTAAAAATTCGTTCACAATGATGGCCTTGTGCGAAGGTGCATTATCATGGTGCAAAATCCAAGAATTTTCTTTCCACAAATCTGGCCTTTTTCGTCGGATTTGCTCTCTTAAACGCCGCATAACACTCAAATAATATTCCTTATTTACCGTTTGACCTTCCGGCAAGAATTCCGAGTGCACAACACCGCGATAGTCAAAGAAAACAGTCAACATGACTTTGACTTTTGAACGACTTTGGCGTGGTTTTTTCGGTTTCGGTTCAGTTGGAAGGCGCCACTCCGAAGCTTGTTGACTAGTTTGCATGTCAAACTCGTAAACCCACGTCTCGTCACCAGTAACAATGCGTTTCATGAATGTTGGGTCGGAATTGACTCGTTCTAGCATGTCCTCAGCGACTCTCATGCGATTGAGTTTTTGAAAAAAATTCAGGTCTTTTGGGACTAGCCGAGCGGCAACATGTTTCATACCCAAATTATTAGTTAAAATGGTACGGATCGACTCGTGAAATACAGAAAGTTCGGTGGCTATCTCTCTCAAAGTTGAATGAGGATTTTCAGTCACTATTTCCTTCACTTTTGCGATGTTAACTTCAGTTGCAGACGTTGATGGCCTACCAGAGCGAGGCAAATCTTCCATCACATCTCGACCGCTTTTGAACGCTTTGTACCACTCATAAGCACGAGTTTTTGATAAAGTCGATTCACCGTAAGCCTTCTGTAACATTTTCAGTGACTCCGAACACGATATTCCATTGGCAATGCAAAATTTAAGACAAACTCTTTGTTCGATGTTTTTATCCATTATGAAATTAGCAATACACACTAGATATGATATAACTAAAAATAGCACTGTATTTAATGTAAACAACAGATGCAACTCAAACTCCTCGCCAAAATGGAAAACAGTTGTGCCAATCTAACAACAACAAAAAAAACAAAAATTTGAATTTGGAACCATAAATAAATAATCCATTCCCGATACTTTTCTGACTGAATGTACATAAAAGTTAACGGAATAGTTTTGAGTGACTGAGTAACTGACGGACAAAGTACAGATCAAACCGCTGGGTCTAGAAACTTTAAATTAGGTATGAAGATTCCTTATGTGGTCTAGGGTGCAGTAATAAGGGATTCTCGAGGGAATGGAAACGACGGGATTTTTTGTTTTACGTGAACAAAGCCGCAAACTTACTTTAGTTTTTATGAAGCTGTTGAACACCAAGAATTTCATACAGAAATTGACAAAAGCTTCGACCCAAAAATTTGAAATGATCGCACTAAATTATATTTATAGCCTTACAACATAATATTACGTCCCCTACCACTCAAACAATAGTAAAACGAGAGCGTTTCGCGAAGTAAAGCCTTGTCCACGCCTCCTCCATACTGACCTCCAGCCATAAATATATCGTTACGGCCATTTGAACGCGACCTTACAAAAAATTACATGGCGCTTTTTGTTCGGGGCAAATCTAAAAGTTTCGCAATCATGGGTGAGAAAAACAAGTGAAATTGTGGATATTGCGGCCCCAGAACCCAGGACGAGTTAAATTATAAGTCTGGCTTGTTGCACGCTCGTGTGTTTTGGTGCTGAAAATTTAATTCAACGAAAAGTTAGTTTTGTGAGGACGGTTTGTCAAATTCTCGTAAATGAATTGTATTTTTTTTTACTTGAATTAGGTAGTGAACTTAATGTGTCCCTCTCTCATTATGCGTTAGAAAATGTGAACTATATATAATAAGGTGTCTGAAGCAGATGGCTAAGAATCTAGATCGTCAATGATTAAGAATAATTAAGAAAGTTTTGTTCAGAAGGTGATTAACATGAGTTAAGCTAAATTGAGAAAATTCAAAAATTACTAACATAAAAAAATATATTCATTTAAGAAGTATTTCAAATGATATCATTTATTACTTAATTCTTAATTATTTCCTTGCCATCACAAAAATACTAAAGCCAAAAAATGCCGTAAAAATAACAAAATTGAAATCATTCAATCGATTTCATTAATAGTTTTTTCTTAACACTGTTTGCATTTCGAACTATCCGTGACAACGTTATCTCTGAACTAGTCTCCCAAAAAGCCGAAATCATCTCAGCCTTAAGGAATCCCTGCTTCATCTAGAAGCGACCATTTTTACGTGGCATTAAACAAAGGAAGAGGGCTATAATGTGATTTAGGCCCGAGGACAGACGTGGCACGTTAATCTTCCCTCTATTCCCTCGGGACTCATTTCCGTGGCACGGGACGATACGTGACTTCTACACGTCTTAAATATCGACACACATTGATTTCAGGAACACATTACTGACCAGAGAAATCTTGTGATTTTGTGCATGAAGAAAGACTGATTCTTTTGCGTGAACATCTTGCTAATTGTTTTAACTTGTCGTTGAAATAACTTAAGGAGAGAAGCCCAAATAAATATACCTATTTTATTTACGCTTCTCTATAAAGGTGATACAAGCATGACTAATGTCAGATATAGCTATGTTGATTCTGGTTTATTATATTACTGACTGAATAGACAGTAGAATAGACTTAGAAGGGGTAGGCAGAGACTACCTGACCCTTTACCAGGACGTCCTTAATTTGATCAAGATACGTTCGTCTAGGTCTTCCCACTCCGACCTTTCCCTCCACACTCTCCTTGTATATCTGCTTAGTCAACCTGCTTTCATTCATCCTCTCCACATGACCGAACCATCTTAACATACCCTTTTCTATTCCTGTAACTACATCTTCTTTCACATCACAACATTCCCTTATCACGCTGTTCCTTATCCTGTCACTCAATTTCACACCCATCATACTCCTTAACGCTCTCATTTCCACTGCATTTATTCTGCTTTCATGCTTCTTTTACCATACCCAACTGCCTGCCTACCTCTCCGGGAAAGAGGCGTGATTTTTATGTATGTATGTATAGACTTAGAATATTAACATAGAGATGATATTATGAATAATAGGCGGAAATAAGTATGATTACATCAGAAAAAGACAGAGCCAACACTCACAAAAAGACTTGAAAGCCTTATAAGGGCTTATTCATGGAATAAAAATCTTGAAAAAAAAAACCTAGTAAAATTAATTTATCTAAAAAAAAACACGACATCTAGTGTTTCTGACAATGACTAATAACCCTGTAGCCCATCCAATTAATCCAATGTGCCAACACAGCACCTCTAATACCTGACACCATACTTTACATTTTAAGTATCAACACCGGGTTAATAAGGCCAAAGGTTAATTAAGGTAAGGTCATCCAACATGGCCGCATGATGCCAACTTACTAACTAGTTAGCTACATGTTTGCAAGTACAGACAGTATTTTCAGTTTAAATGCTTTTAAATAGCGGTTCATGAGGACAACGTACTTCAGGCCTATAGCCAACTTTCTCAGTCTCATCCTTAGTTCACTATTGGATGAGACTGAGAAAGTTGGCTTAAGAAAAATTATGAGAATGACGAAGATGGTTTCTATAATTATTATATAGGAAGGTATTTTTTGACGAATGATACACCAAAAAAAGTAACAACCCCATGGCACCTAATAATAAATGTAATTGGCGACCAACAAGTATCTTTGTGCATTTATTTTAAAGTTTCTTCCAAAAAAAACATTAAACTAGCTTGTGATGACCCATGTATGTATAAAAGTAATGTAAAACTACCTCAATGCAGATAAAAATTTTACCGCCTCATTTATTCACCCGTCGCAACGTATTCTGATATTAATTTTAAACGCGCTTAATAATTTATGATGTTATAGAGTTGCGGTCGCTCCGGTTATAGATTTGATACTCGCGGCCACTATTTGAAGCCTTGATAGAGTTTGAAATAGAGCTGGATGTCGCTAAAAATGACATGCCAACCAATGGACGTTAAACTGAGGATGCTAAAGACCAGAAAAATGAGCAAGAGTTGACGAAAAGTGGATTTCTTGTCCAGAAATCCAGTTGTGAAGAGGTCAAGCGGGAATTTACAAAAGTGGAAGAGGGCAATAAAGTTTGAAATATCTCTTACTTGTCACAGTATGTTTCTATTGCATGCTAAACTGTCGTCACAGTAATTTTTAGCATTTGATTTCATCAACCCTGGCTGTTAAATTGTAGCTTCATAAGGACAGTTTAGTAGTGAGGGCCCAAACGGCTTTATGAATTTTCGATGTACTTATACTTTTGTACTTTAGACAAAGAGGTGACTCTTTCCATATCCACAGGACGAAGTTTAAACACACTTTTTATTAAGCAATGTCATGGTTTTACCTAGATATGTAGGTAAATAATGCCTACATTTTTTTAATAAGTGGTATAAGCATTTATGCAGCACTCTTTCACTATAAGCACTGAAATTTTAACCCAAATCTGCACTCACAATTTTCGCGCTCAGCAAAATATGACCATAAAAGGCAAAATATGAAGTTTCGCGCGTTCTCATTTACCTGGCACATGCTGTATTCATTAATAATTTTAAGCTCACTTAATAATTTATGAGGTGGCTCTAGTTTCGGCCGGTTGCGGGCAACGAACGGTGGTCACGGCTTACGTAACCGGAGAGCTCGTATTAATCTGACAAGGGGGTTATAACGTGATATTTTAGACAGGATAATGGCTCTAGATGAGTGTTCGAAATTGGCTATTATCTGGCCTGGATAAAATTATAACTGCTATTCTTCGTATTGAGGGTGCAATCAGGGAAAGGATTATAAATATTTTGACGATGGGCTAAGAACTTGTCACTTTTCTACAAATTTCTATAAACAATCATAAACTAAAATTATTAAGCTTTCTACATTTTCAAGGCTTTGTGTCAATTATTTCCGTAGATTTTTATTTAATTTTTTTTTAATGCGCAAGAATCGAGTTTGTTAATGAGTAAATTAATGTGTTCAAAGAAACTAAAACATTATATAGTATAAATATCTGCAGTTCAATTGGAAACTGAATTAAAACTTGTACCGAAAAGATTTCTTAATCAATGGTCGAAATTAAGCGTAGTATACACTTAATAGAATTAAAGTCAGACACCGCAATAAAACTAGAAAAGATTGGCCACACCGAAGACTTATTTTAACAAAGTTTTACCTTGCCGGAGAAAAAAAGTAATTATTCCAAAACGAAAATCACAGAGAATAGCAGAAGTGAAACCTTTTATAATCCTTAATGAAATACACGTAGTTTGTTTTAAAATGTCAAAAAATCATTAGAGAATTGATAAATTAAATAGAAAAATCTGATGACTGACATATGCTATATTTTTTAATGAACACCTTTTTATAACTTTTATTGATTTAATGTTTAACAGTAAATTGAAATTATAATCAACATAACTAGTTACAATTATTGGTTTTGCACAATACCACGGTACGGATAATATGAAATCAATAATTTAGTCTTTTTTTTACTTGCCATAAGAGGAATGAATAAAATTGTTATTCAACATATTCTTCCGTTCACTGGTTACTTTTTACTCGCCGCGTCAATTGAAAACACCCACCTGGAAAGAAAAGACAGCTTCATGAATATTCTGAAAAGCTTTTAGTTGAAGTTTATTGAAAGGAAATGGGGGATTCCTTGAATTTAAGGTTTCTTATGAGTTAAATATGACAAAGAATTAAGATAATTTTATCAACCAGATTTGTTTCAGTCTTCGTAAATTAGTGCTCCCTTAAATAAATCTTATTATAGCATGGCAAATTTCAACTTTTTATAACAAATATTTTCGGTTCAGAATCTCAATCACTAAATTAATTGTGAACTAATGAATAACTAACTAAATTAATGTTTTATTTAAATAATTGGGAGAATTGCAGGCGCCGTAGTATGGCACGCGCGACGCCATTTTTAGGCAGGAAGTACGTAAGTACAAACAAACAAAGCCATGAAATACGTTAATATCAAAAAATACTTTTAAGCAGTGATGAAAAGCTGTCCTTATGTGGCTACAATTTAACAGCAAGGAATGATGTTCTTAATCAAATCTACTTAGTCTCATTTGCCTAAGAAGCGATTCAATTAGGTAATGAATCACTTTGATTGCCCTCCTGAGCTTTTAATGTAGCCTGAGATTTGTATATAGAGGTTTAATTAAATTAACGTCTATACGTAAAATCTATCAAATTAATTCGGCCAGAGAAGGAAGTGAAAGTATATTATTGAACCAGAGTTAAGCTCTTTAATGGTATATTTTTACCTCGGGCCTAATCACGTTTTATAAAAACCTATTCTTTCATACTAAATTTTAAATTTATCTGTATATAAGTACGATCGCGTTCATATCTGCAGTCATAGTTTTAAAATTCTTACGGGTTAAAATAGCGTGCACTGTGGTTCCACTAGATACACACACACATGCATATTTAAAAAGAATATATATTCCTTCAAATGAATACGGTCTTTAATACCAATGATTACTAAGTAAAACAGTTTATTATTCTATGACATATAACATAACAAAACAGAAAGAGAGGGTAATCAACGATGTCCGAACTGGGCCCGATAATTGTCGATCGAGATATCGTCGTCTCTCATTATTTGCATAAGATTTGCCTATAGAGGGAAGCCTGCGACTGCCAGACTTATGTCATTTCAATAAAGTTGAAAGTTTGTCTGCACACGACCCTAACATAGGTAGTGGTTCCTTTGAAAGTTATTGGGTAGCAATTTTATTACTTCGTTTGTGCAAGTGAGATCTAAGATATATTAGATAATCTCGCTTGCTCACACTCGCTTGTTCTAGTTACTAGCGGATTCCGAAGTTATTCAAGGAATTTCTGTCTATTAAAAAAAAATATATTGTTACTGACAATTTTTAATGTTTCAAGGTGCCATTTGAACTAAGTAACTGACTGACTAACTAACTAACTGATATCTAAGAATTACGATACCCGTGTCTTCAAACACGGAAATCAGCAAGAAATATTAAACAAGAGGGAGCAAAATAAAACACTCAATAATTAAAATTAGTAAATTTCATTGAAACAGTTTACCTATAGTTTTGTTTACATATTGATGATTATATAAAGGTATACATACAGCATATTACACTAATTTACCTACGAGTATCTCCTGTTATTAAGGTTACAGCTTAATTATTCGTTTTCATAAAGAAAAGATATTGAAGCTGTCCTTAAAATACTATCTAAGTAGTAGTTTTAATATAAACTGGCAGAACCTTTCACGCACTATATGGACTCGATACACAGGGTAGTTGTCTTGCACAAATGATATTGCATATCATCAATCGGATAAATACACCGCACAGTTGGTAACATGGTTTCTTGCAGCACTTGCACATAATGAGCAGCTGTAGCGCATCCTGCTATCTACACCTGTTCCCCAGGTCCAGCAGCACTCATCCAGCCCCACATATTTACAGATATGCGTCCAGACTCCATATTTGGCACAATATTTTTTTCTTCATACCGAGTTGCATTTCTTCGCCATAAATGAAGCCTACCGTGTTGCGATGACGTAAACGAACTTTTTGTCCGTAAATATCGCCGTGTTCCAGTCAAAATCCAAATACTGCCGAGCAAATTCTAAATGTTTTTGGTTATTTATTTCGAATAAATACGGCTTTCTTGCTGGCTGTCTGTGGAATAGTCCCTCACGGTGCAAACTCGACGAACAGTAACCACTGATGTGTCGAACTGTTCCGCAAATGTTCTGGTCGGTATGAAGCCATTATTTTCGTACTGTTCCACCATGGATCTCCGCTGTGTGGCGTGTCGCTGTGTTGATTAGCGGACGACGGTCGCTGAGCGGAGCGACTTTTTACACTACCCTCTTCTTGATGGCGCGTTACCCAACGCTTAACCGCTTGTTGTTTATTGTGTTATTTGTGTGAATGTGTGAGTGACAGCGGTGACTGCAAGCTATAAAGTTTTACGAACTATGACTGCAATTATGAACGCGACCGTACATATTAATTTATCTGAAAATAAATACTATACGTAGTCTATGTTTTCATAGACTACAAGATAAAAAATCTTGAAATAGTGTTTAAACAAATAAACTGAACGTGGTCTTTCAGTCTATTCGAGACTGTTGGCTCGAAGTGACTATACGTATGTATTTGTATTACGTAGCTATGTTGAAGCGACACATTAATACAACTAACAACTGCTGCGTCAGTCCACATTAGAGGCACTGTAACCGCAGTTTAATCGCTTGTATTTGAAGTGTTAATTATTTTAGCATGTAATCTATATGTGGTCAAATTTCATCATTTAATTTCAGAATATTTCATGACGCTCTATGTCACACTATGTCATTACGCCCGCGAGTGGTATTACGTGGGTGCCTAGAAATCTCTTCTTAGTCAACTTAAAAAAGTCACAATCTGTAACTAAAGCCTAGGGATTTTTTTTAAATGTATCTTTCGTTGAAAGCTGAACGTGGTCTATTAGTCATTTCAAGACTGTTGGCTCTGTCTACCCTGCAAGGGATATAGACGTGACTATATGTATGTCTCTCGTTCATTACCCGTATTTTCCTCATACATTCACAAACGTCTTATTTTATTGTTAAAAAGTTTCATGCAGAATAAATTTACAATAGATTTATATTAAATGGCTCTAACACACTTATCTCTTACATATTAAAGTGATGGAGGCATAACATGTGTATGAATGTAGCAAATTCCATACAAAGTTTCCGATCATCATTATACGAGTATCAACGGGAACGCAATATTTCGACAGTCATGTAGGGTCCGCACACGCCTAACTATTCACTACTATTATGTTAACATCGGGGCATAAGATTTATTGCGTGTCAAGTATTGATATAATAATTATAGAAAACCTTAATATTAGCCTTCAATAGAGTAACACTTTATTACGAATAGAAAATTAATAAGAAACTGAACTTAATTGTAACTTCACTTAAATGCCTGTTTAAATTATCTAAGCGTAGCTTTTTCCTTTAAAAATAAATACACGGGAGAATATAATTTGAGGAAATCAAATAGATATACCATTTCATTACTAGTGCTCTCCCCCCGCTTCGCTCACTAACGGCGCCGTCATCTGCGAGTAATTACTGTACGTGCTTTGAAAAAATGCGTGCCCCTAATTATTTTTATAGCACTAGGGATGGCAGTTCAGACGTAGTCGGAGTAATGCAGTTTTAATAGCTGTCACATTACTATGATTAAACGTGGCTTTTAGGTCACATGTGTTGAATGTGATAGTAAAAATTGTTTCCCATGGGGGGGGTAGGTAGAGACTAGCTCGAAGACAGACGTGATTATTATACGAACGAGTATAGGTAGGTTATACATTTAATGTTTAAGAAATCATTTAAAGTGATGCAATGATTAAAAGTGTGAAAAAGAGAAGATAATAATATATATGTATTATACGAGTATAAGCAATCTAGCCCTGTAACGTGTTTATTTAGGACCACTAGTTAAATTGAGCAGGTCAATTTCTCTTTTTTAATTTAATAATACTGTTAAATGTAAATTAAAGCTAACGAAAATTCCACATAAACTCCTTAATCCAAATAAAAAGAACGGGACAATAGTTTTGAATGCGCGCTCCGACCATCCAAAGTAATCCCAGTGTATTTGCGCCATTTCTTTATTATGCCGTCCACAAAGGATGACGTTATACAACAAAAAGCCAGATTTGCGGTAACTGTGTCCTTTCTTCGGGCGTATGATATGCGCATTTTTATAAGCATTCGTTTATTTGTATACGTGGCCCCTTTGCCGGCTGGTAGCGGAAATTTACGAAAATTATCATGATATTAGTAGCTGAGCAATGATATACGAAATATAGGAATATTCTATATTTAAATAAAAATTGTTATTGTAATGTTATAATAATACTATTTTTTAATCAAAATATTAAAATAAATATAATTTTGCATAATAATATGACTTATTGCGATAGCGTCAATAACCCACACAGCTACTGTGTAGGCAATGTGGAAAAAAGAAAAATATAATCTAATCTAAAAAGATACCAAATACCTTTCATATGCTAAGTATCTAATCCAGCGACCATACCTTTACCCCACAATCGGACCGCGAAAACGACTTTTTTCTAAATCCGGATTACATTACAATCTCGAAAGAAATGTATTCTATATTTATCGTTGCTGACCTAACGTTTCGAGGATTCCTTTTTACAATGACCACTGAAAATGCCTTATTCAGCAAAAGAGATTGCGCGGAATTAAATCGGGACAATTCCCCTTTATAATGAACATGGAAGATATGAATTTCCGCGTGGATTGAAACGCAGTGAATTAGTAATGAAATTAGGAGAAAGATTCCTCTTTATTCGTCGAAAAATTGTCCATATTGCATTTTTGTTTCACTTTTTTAATGGTAATGGATATAATAAAAAAATGTTAGGACTGTTAGCTCCTTTGCTTAAAACTTTTTTCTATTGAGTTAAATAACGTATTTGATACTTTAAGTAATAAGAATAAAAATACTTTTTCCTTTGGAAACATTTAGAAGGGCGGAAACGAAGCCGCGAGCGTCACCGATAGCGGCAACCGCTTCCGGTTTCCGGTTGCTAAACGAGACTCACCATCCGCCTTGTTGATTAATTTGTAATCGAAATAATTTTGTTTGTCTACACGATAGGTCTTTTGATGATTCATTTATTAGTAAAAAAATATTAAATTTAAGTAAAAAAATGTGTGCCTGTAAGCGAAGTGTGGGGATGTGTAACTTTCAAAAGGTTGACTTATCGTTAGTGCGCTCACATGAAGACTGCCCTATGGGAAAAAGAGTCCATATTCTGAAAATATTTACTTATAAAATAATAAAATATATAAAAGTATAAAATTGTGTAAGTATAAAAACTCATGAAAAAAATATAAGTATATTGATCCTTTCCTGTTTCTAGAATATCAAACTTCTCTCATTACACCTTTAACATACACACCTCTTGATATGTACAATAAATTTTACAAACAAACAAATGTAATTTCTGTTTTCAATGAAGTGTCATCAAATAACATAAATATACATACACATCTTGAGACGTTAAACGCAAACTGCCGGCGTCAAGCAGCGGGGGTTATAATAAATAAAAAATAATAAGAAAACTTTCCCCATCATACTATGCAGACCTCACATCGAAAGATGAAATTTAAACATTTTTCCAACATCCGTTATTCTAAACTCGACCTTCTTTCTCACCACAACAAAGTTCAGTTTTCCATGAAAGTTGATTATAATAATAGTTGTCACAGCGTAGGTAAATCATGAGATGCATCAGCCTTAACATTCACTTGCTTTCCGCAGAGTTTGGGAAGAGCAATCACTCAGTAAGTAATCTCCCAGGATTTTCTTTGGAGCCGCTCCCACACTATAAAAGCGCTTTGTTTTAAAAAGACTGCATCCCTAAGATAAGGTGCCAGAGTTCCCCTTTGGAGATAACTTGTGGTGCACATTGAAATCTATAAACTTAGCAGGGAAAAGTTACGACAAAGTGATATATGAAGTGAGGAATGTTTAAAACGAGGTGTTAGTAGAGAATTTCATAAACATTTTGTGCCTACAAAAGCTTGTAACATTTATCAAGTGACGCGGTGCAACTTTTTGTAACTTGAAAATCCTCTCGCAATCACAAAAAGCTACAAAACAATGCATACGAACAAAGAAAATTATAGTCCAATGCTTACCACTATTGACACCCCGTCAAAACCGTACCATAGATTATGCCATATCAGAAAGACAACTAAAGCACTATAAAAATTATGTTCTAGCTATAGACTGTACCTATACCTAAACCTCAAAATATGTAATGTAATAAAATAAAAATTTATTATATTATAAAAATTTAACCGCACTTATTCGTCCACACTATTTCTCAAAATACGTACTGGAAGTAATGACTTAAGGTTTGGGAATTATAGGCTGAAAATCCCCGAATGGTAAGCAGAGACTACATCTTTCCAATTGCCACCCTCTTCGTCGCTCTTTTGCTTCATCGACATGCATCAATCAATCTTTTCATAAAAACGCATTGGTTTACGGTACTCTTGACCTAAACCATAGTCGATTTTATGCACGTCCTTCTTCTAACTTCAACATTCTTGGTAAATATTAGACCTTCTGTTTCTACTTTATACTATGGCAATACTGTTTTCGAAGAGAAATGACGCGCCGCAGCCACCCCGCCGACTTGTCGGCATTTTGTTTTTGACACTTCACTTTAATCACTATGTGGAAACATAAACACTCTCTCATCACAAAAAGAGCATTTTTGAACCAAAGGCAGGTAAAATATGACGCTCTTTACGTTGGTACGTGAATAGAGATTATGGCGCACCTGTATTACAACCTCGATTAAAAGGATGGATGTTATATGTTGCTCGTACGATTTGATTTTCTTTGTTGAATTTAAGTGTAAGCGAGTAATATGTTTATGTAACAATATAATTAATGTTCCTTTGGAAGAGTAAAGATATAATAATGCCTGATCGACCTTTCATCAACGATGAACTTTTAATTTTCACTAGTAATTACTAATACTAGTATTTTGACTTTGAGTCTATAAATATTCTGTATGCAATGAACCATTCCACAATTAATTCAAAGTAAGTAAAAAGATTATGACGATGTGTAAAAAATTCTACAAAATTCGTTGAGTAGTGAACGAGTATGGTCAGTAAATACAAGCAGAAGTGTTTAAAATTTCTTCAAATTAATAACATTTTGGTACCAGTATATGTTGCTTTTTAAACTGTGACTATTCGGAATCCGAGTTATCTCACATAACCTATGTGATATCTAAAATATAAATCTTAAATTGATTAATATTTTTCACGAACTATAAAAGACAATGAAAGTATTCTTTACGACTGTACTTACAAGTATATAATGGCAAATAATTTAAATTCCAAATTGCAGCTGTTCAAATTGTGGAAGTTTTGTTCGTCAAATATTGTATCGATCGAATTTAATAAAGTGAGTATGTTACCGAGCCTAAAGTCAAGAAGAAGAACATTTATTAAGTTTGTATAATATCTGAACCTCACTTCCAGTATAACCCATCATTAAAACTCTTGGCTATGTCTGCCCGATGATGTGAGAGATGACGTGTGGTTTTATGCTTGTCAGATGGTTCATCTATCTTCCAAACTCATATAATTTTTAATTATATTTTTGAGGGAACACTATCGACATTTCATTTTAAATAAAATTAAAATTGGAAATAATACAATTGCACAGTCATCGTAAATTACAAGAATTGACAGAGCGTCAACGATTTATATCCAATTTCCGTTATCAGCTGAATACATTAACAGGAGTCGCATCCGATTCTATAGAGTTTCATATTATCACAACATTCAATGTCGATTGAATGATTATAACTGAGGATTTACATTACAATTATCATCATCAATCTTACGCTTCCTACATACATACAATTAAACACGTCTTTATTCCTTACGGTGTAGACAGATCCAACAGTCTTTAAGATTGACGTATTTACCTTTAGTTTAATTAACTGAAACAAGTGTAGTGTGTAAATAATATAAATACATAAGAATGTCGGTGGTCGAAAAGGAGAGGTGGCGGGTGCGTGAAAGGCACAGGTTCGAATCCCACCTCGACCATGTCTATTTTCGAAGTTATGTACATGAGTTTCAATTCTAACCGAGGATCTTACGGTAAGGGAAAACCTTTGTAAGGAAACCTGCACATTCAAGCAACTGGATGTGTTACCATTATCGATCCAATACGGGTAAGTTTCTCCTGCAATGGTTGCGGAAGTCAGATGGGTGTCGCTTCATGAAATACCTGACTCACTCGAACTAGGATCCATGGTCAAAGCACTAGGCCCCGTTCCAGAGTGGTAAAATGCAACTAGGACTAAAGCCAGGAAGAGGACGAAGTATACCTATAGTGTGTACCACCTGCTTCTCTAATAAACTTGGGATAATTCTTTAGGTAATTGACTAGCCACCTGTCACTATCGGAATGTCAATTCAACTCAGCTGAACCCAACCTTTAACTCTTTTCGACACTTTTCACTAGGTCTACCTTCGTAAAGGCGTGTTTTTATATGGAAAAGTGAATCATACTTCACACAGCTTGGTGAGTGTGAATAAATTGTTTTGAGCACTCGTTCACTGAAGAGTGACTGTCTCAAGAGTGATCTCGAGACTTTTCCTTTACCTGCTGATTTTTAGCTTCAATTCGACGAAATGTGAACTTTCTTTTCTTAAATTGGTTTAAAAATACTCAACAACTAAGTACAACAAAGAAATAACCAGTTACCATTGAAATCTTTATCGAGATGAAGTCATTTCATGAAGATATTTTGGGATCATAGTACAAACTGTTTGTTAACATTTAATTTTGTTTGTATTATTATATGGACTGACCGCCTATTCAAACAGCGACACAAATTGTCAAATTGTGATTGTTGCTTTACAAAATCGCATTATTTAATGGTTGACAGCTCAAATGAAATCTCGAAAACATTAACTAACTTTACAGAAATATACCACAACCCCTAATATTATTTATTTACTGAACTTATCTCTTAAATTTTTTCTATAAGTTCCGAATATCACGAATTTCGCAAAAAAGAATAAAATCCAACATAAACTCCCTCTTTTCTTCATAATTTGCAATTTTGTTTCTATCACACATTATTTTTGAGTCAACATTTTTAAACAGCATAGGTAGGCAGTGCATAGTATTTATAAAATCATAAGTACCAACTGCGCATTATGTAGGTTATGATATTTTTGTACAGAAATTGTAAATCCTTACATTAAGGCCACAATCAAGTCTCTTTTCTGTGCAATATATAATTTGTGCCTCGTTTGTATGCGGGGGACACTGCAGTATAGTTACCCCTTATGAAGTATCAATTACGAAGCACGTGCGTTCATTTAAATTAATGTGCTGGCTAACGATGATTAGACGGAAGACAAACAACAGATTTAAATTACATTTTTACCTCCGGCGATGAAGGGTTAACAAGGAAATTACTGAAGTTCGGTTTGGATAAAATTACAAAATTAGATTTAAAAGTTAAAAAAAAAACCAGTAGAAAATTCTAAATATCGGATCGGTTCAATATAAGTCATTGAATGGGACATGTTTTCTTTGCTTTTTTGTAAAAGGCTCAGTCCCAATTATTATTTTCCGTATAATTATTAGCGTGACATTACTGTAATTATTCAAAAACTTTTTCTATCACCTTTATATTCAGTCGACTCCCAACTTCCAGCGAATCAGAGGAACTTCATTAATAACATGACAGTCGATACCTATACAAATATCAACTCGAATCATAATCTGACAAACAGGCTTGCCTTTTGATGGTCTTGACCATCGCCTCAAAAATGCATTTAAGACGTTACATATAACAATACAAAGCATTTAAGACGTTACATATAAAATGTCTGTGATATTTTTAATTAATTCAAACCGAACGAAAATTCAGTTAATTGTTTCAATTCAAAGTTATATGATTTGAATGTTACTTTTATTCGTCGTCGGTTTGTTTATATTTTTATAAATATGTCCGAGTGTTTACAACACAGGCTTCCTACGGCGTATTACTCTTAACTCCGTGGCTTCTATTAATAATTCGAGTCCCGGGCCCTTACCGGGATCTTTACAAGATAAACAGCCATTAGCTAATCCAAGGGCAGTCTGCTCGTAATTCACCAAAGCAATATTGCTTATAGTCCTACCGCTTTAATGAAATAAAATTTGCATATTATCAAGATTTATGTGGAGCGGAACGCATCGGAAAACAATGATGTTTAGCTTTCCAGATGGGAGTTGTTTTGTTCAGCTGTTCAGCACGTATTAACTTTTTTTGTTTAAATTGAAGAAGAAATTATTCCCTTCATAAATATGAACTTCAACACATTTTTCTCTGAACCGACTTTTTTTTTCATTTTATGGTTTAAGCTAATTCCGGTATCTTATTTTAAGAATACTTTTCATGCAGGTAGGAAGCCAATGGGATTTCAATTGAACACCTCACATTAATCCTGGTTACGTTCCCAATTTTCTGGAAAAGAGCACGTGGTCCACTTGTGACCACGAAAATTCTACATACATATATCGTCGCTTATATTCGTCGATTGATTATAACTGTAATTAGAGCAAACATCAAAAGTCACTTTGCCCTCGTCTACAATTCAGCTATTATTATTATTCCATGGCTTCAAATCAAGTAATGTTTTTATTCCTTCTATTCTGTTAAGAAATTTTCATTCCGCGACATAATGAACCAATTTAACTTTCGCAAAACGAAAAGGATTACGAGTTCAAATCCGGGATCGAAATAAATGGACAAATAAGGGGATGTTTGTAAATGCTGCTTGGAATTGGAACCGAAATATTTTTGAGAATAAAGAAAAATAATACTATTGTTCTTCTAAAAATCAATCAGTCTACACGAATTGTATAAGGAGTTAAAGTTTATATATTTTATTGTTTGTTTGTAAGGGGCTAATCTGCAATACTAAACTGATCATAAAACTCTTTTAAATCTTATAAAAAAATACATTATCTGTAGATGTTTCACCCTCGGTTTGTCCATTGGTAAAACCATGACATAAAAATGTACTAGTATAATAAAAAACTCCACTGGACTGACAGACAAACGAAGCTAGTGATGAAGGAAGTAGGCGAGTGCAAACGAGAATACGAAAATATGAAAGAGCAGATTTAACTTGTATTATAATTGTAATTGTTACTGGATTTTATTTTAAATAAAATAAGTGTTAACAGACACTAATTTTATATTTGGAAAAAAATATCCAACATGCAATCGATTTTTTTAAATGTCTTGTCTGTAGCCACCCTTACTTAGGTCTCATTAGTTGCTATTCAATTCGCGTGCGACGCTAACACGGGAATATAATTTAGTCTAATCTTAATCTTAGACGTGCAGACTAAAGACGGAGGAAGATTTATTTAAATTCTTTAAATAAATTCAATACCATTTTATTGTGATTTTTACTTTAAATATGGTTCATAAAAAAATGGAGTAAGCCCGCGGCTTCCACACAAAGAACGAATCTCGCGCTAATTTTCAATTTCTTGCGATTTCTGGGAAATCCTTAGTGCATCTAACGTACATGCCAATTATTACGAGATTTGAAATAATCTCATTTGTCGAGTCACTGTCCCCTGCCATTGCAGAGGCTGTATATTTAGGTATATTCTTTCATCGATTAGCAATTTCTTTTAAATACATTTCATACATAAAATGGTACCCAGTTATTACCACTAAACGCTTTGCCATCAGCATAATTCGTATCTGAAGGCGTGGGCTTGTTCAATTGTTCGTGAAATCGAAAATTATGACCGATACGACAGTGCGCGGGACACCGATAGAATTTACGACTCATGAATATGAATAAAGCTATAGTTGGCTCTATATTTCTGGCATTGATCACGTGACTACGGATAATCCAGGCGTGGATCTTTGTGCATTTCACGAACTAAGTATAAACTATTTTAATAGACGTCTTTTACTACAATTAATAAAAATCATATATTAATTACATAAAACTCTCCAAATTATTGTGAAAATTTTGTTGGTGTTCATTTTACTTCGAAGGCATCTATTATTTTGCGCCGTCATAAATACAATAAATATATTGGCGCAAGTTTTCTAAGAACATTCAACAATGGTCTTTAATATGTCGTTTCTACAAAAAAGATTCACTAACCCGAAGTCCCCAAAAGCAATGATAGCAGTCAAGCATTCTTCACTTAATTCCATGAAAGGACTCAATGCATCCCCAAATCTTGCATCTAAATCCTTACACCTAAGTCACCCGGTCATTCTTTTCTTAAAGGCTTTGGGGTGAAGATAAAATTAAATTCCCAGTGAATAGAGATTCTCAGCTTATGAAGGGGCTATGAATCATGCCTCTCGGAAGGGCGAAAACAATAGCGTAATAGTCCAATTAAACATTTGTATGAGACTTTCAAGATCGTTGAACGTGAACTTACCTTTAGAAATCCGAAAACAAAACTATTCGTTCAAGATGTTTCATGAATTCTCGCCGAGATTTTGCTCATAAATTTTAATGCGGATGAAGTTTTCAAAAGCAGAATGCATTTTGGGATTGGCCATTTACAGAAAACAGCAACAGTCTTGGATGGAGGCCAATAGTTGGCAAGTTATGGGCCACCTGCGAACGATGAAAGTCGTAAACTAGCAGATTATCTGGCCGTAAAATAAAAAATGCTTTAAAATACGTTGGTATATAGGCGAAAGGCCAACATTTCGAAAATCTCTCTCTCTCTCATACTTATTCAGTAGGGAAAAGAGGTTTTCCGGTTTTTGAATGAATGAATGTATTTATTAACTGGAAAAAGGGTACAGATAAGGTCTTAATATCGTTTAAATACTGTAAGGTCATAAATCATATTCTTGTTATATAGGCATGCGAATATTGAGTATTGTAAGTCACTTTCTTTGTCATTGTATTTGTTAGTTTTCTTTTAACTTCTTGATAAAATGTTCCCATTCTAGCGATAAGTGTATCATAGTACACCGTCTCCCGAAGTGCTTAACAATTCCAGCAGTCAAATTACTTTATACGTGATCGGCATCGCCTCCACACAGTAACTAGATCCCAATTTCCTAGGCCAATACCCTTGAGACAAAGTTACAATACTAAATTAGCCATTTCTAACTGCGAATTTCTATTTAGTAAGTCATAAACTTGGATATGTCGATGTTGAACTGCCGTCATGTGCTACCGTAATTGGTATGAATTGTTTGAAGCTTACTGGCGATAAATAGCAACAGTTTAACGGCTTAGTGCAGATTGATTTGACTAAAGTAAAAATAAAGAACCATTTATCTAGGTACCTATATCATAGATATACAGACGTAGAAAAATCGTCAGTCAAGAAACGAATCCTTCCAAGGCCTATGTATACTTATAAAGCATAAAAGTGATGTCAAACACTTGCTTACCTATAGTTAAGGAGACCGTAAGATCATGTGAGAAACCTCTTCTGGTTAATGGGGAGCTGATATTTTGACCAAATAAGACTCCAGTAGTGCAGATATTATAATGCCTCTGCAATTCTACCATCTTTTTTATAATAATTATGACACAGATCTAGGCTATGTCTGCATGTATTTCTGTCAAATTTTAATGATAATGACTGTCCAGATTTCACAGCATAATCTAATAAGCATTCAGGCCCTACCACGACACATTATCAATTTACACCTCAATGCCTCGTGCCTTCATTACGTCGATACTGCGACAATAGCTTCGGCAATCTTCGACAATCCACAGCTAATCCGATCGCACGAACAATGAGATCGGATGGATAGAATAGATCACCGCTACATAGCCGTTATTGCCTCTAAATCTTTCACGAGAATGTATTTGAATTCGGAAAACATTCTGCACTCTTCGAATGTCAGAGCGCAGATACACCCTCAGTAACACCAACATAATATATATTTATCTTGCTTGTAAAATGAAAAAAAAATTAGAATAATTCTTAGATAAAAGTGTAAGATGAATAACTTCGACATACCTTTGACATCATTCGTTTTAAGGATTTGATACATACATACATTTAATCACGTAATTCTAAAATGCCAGAAACCACACGCCACTCAATTTCCGACTCCCGTCTTTCTTCGGAAGAACTTTTCTTGTTTGCAATCAAGTTATTGCTTTAACGTAATACTGAAATAATACTAGTCTTATATCAAAAGTGCTTTTTCGAAGAGAAAAAGAAGAACATCAAAATAAATGAGCATTATGACACATCCTAATGCCAATTGGTATGCTTCCTTTATGTTTGCTACAAATATTTGTATCATTCGGCATGAATGCTTTATTGCGATGTAACAGACAGCTCCGAAGGAGGGGTCAGACGAAACCGCAGAAGTAAATGTTTGCGGTTTTCACTGTACAAACTCTGAAACGATATGGCTTGTAACTTTCTGTCCATCAAAAGAAAACTTCTGAATATTGTATAGAATGGAATAGATTTTTTTCAAAATTGGATACAAAGTATCACTTATTGACGTCACATCACTTAAATCTAATTATAAGTACTACAGCTTCCAAAGCGCATGTGTAGAAGAAGCGGCGGAACAAACTACGCTGCAGCTATTCTAAAGAGACTAAAATAAAAGGCCTTTTAATACGTGATTCTTTTTCTAGGCTTATAAACTTGGGATTCCTCTTTTAGGCGATGGGCTAGCAACCTGTCACTATTTGAATCTCAATTCTATCACTAAGCCAAACAGCTGAGCGTGGCCTATCAGTCTTTTCAAGACTGATGGCTCTGTCTACCGCGCTAGGGATATAGACGTGATCATATGTATGGATGTATTCTTTTTCTAAGCTATGGACTAATAACATTACTGTATGTCAATTTTAATGTCATGCAGCTGACCGTGTTCTGAGAGTATTTTCAAGATTATTTCCCTTTCTTTTTCTTTATTTGATAAGTATGAATATGCGAATAAAATGTAAATAAAATAATGGAGTTGTGAAAAAAATCGTTGACTAGGTTTCTTCTAAGGAAAGATTGTTGTGTGAAGAGAAGGCAAAAAAGCTTTAAGATTAGCGGGGGCGTACTAGCCAACGCAATATAAAAAAACTCAGAAGAACGTCCTTTTGTGTTCTAGAAACTGGTTGGATATAAATACATACATACAGGCACAAAATCACGCCTCTTACAAGGTGGGGTAGGCGGTGACTCTTAGACTTCATCCGTCTATTTGTCACTAACTTTTTTCGCTTCATCCACATCAATTACTCTATTGATACAACTTTGCATATTTTCATACCTATTATTATTGAACATTAGATTTCTGGACAGCTCTATGTTAAAAAAAAAAACAATTTTAAATTTAAGGTAGAAATACCAAATTGCATTCCAGATAGCACATAACGTTTCTTACATTATTCATCAACTTAAAGCTGTGATATTTTTAATCAAAACTTGCAATGAGTCTGTTGAATAGAATATTTACATAAGCGTCTGGAGATTTCAGTTCATATTTCATATGTGAGATATTACTACATACATACATATAATCACGTCTATATCCCTTGCGGGGTAGACAGAGCCAACAGTCTTGAAAAGACTGATAGGCCACATTCAGCTATTTGGCTTTATGATGGAATTGAGATTCAAATAGTGACAGGTTGCTAGCCCATCGCCTAAGAGAAGAATCCCAAGTTTATAAGCCTACCCCTTAGTCGCCTTTTACGACATCCATGGGAACGAGATGGAGTGGTCCTATTCTTTTTTTTATTGGTGCCGGAAACCACACGACACTGCCGGAAATCACCCGGCACTGCCGGAAACCACACGGCATGGCACTGAGATATTACTATAGAAAAGAAAAGCCTAATATAAGATCTACCGAGCGCTTCATTTTTTGAGGTAGGTACGTCAGTAAACAATATTTACGTTAAATGACAAAATACTATGCCTACCACAAATTACATCCGTCAGTCATCAAGTGACCGATCAACCCGCAAACGACTCAGGTGCTGCACCATCAGACAGGACGGGTCCAAAATAAATCCACGCCACAGCTCATTCCAATCACGTACTTCCGAATTTGTCATATTGGATTTTAGACGTCTCCTGTCATACGTCCTCCCCCGTCATATCGAAAAAATGAAAACATGTATCATCCCCAAGTATAAACCGAAAACTGAACCCTCTACTGAAAAGGAACAAGGTTCAAAAATGAAAAACGATATCATACGACAAATGAAAAAAGTGGATTTTAGATTTGTGAAAAAAAATACTTCTGTAATGGAATTTGTTGGTCCGATATTTAATTTTATGATATTTTGATGTAATCTAAATTTGATGAGGTCGGAAAACTTTGTTAATGTTGCTGAACAAAATCGTAAGAAGGCAAGAAATTCTTCAACATTTTTCGATTTATTTAATACAAAAAAAAAGATTTTTTTAGAATAAAGTATACATAACCGGTATTTTCAATTCAGTAGATAGAAAAAAATAAAGCGTAAGCTTAGATATAATCGAATCACGTTAGCTTTTTTCATGAGTACCTACTTCGAATATCCTCTTTTTTCTATTCTAATCTATGTATATGATGTATTGGTAAACAGAGGAAACTTTATTGGTTTATGCACCATAGTATAAGATAATATTTATAGGCAACCATATAACTGTTCGTTTCCCTAATAAAGATTAAAAAAAATCAAGAAATGCACAAGGTAACTAATTAATCAGCGTTCTACAAGTAATTATTTCAGGTAAGTATATATCATTGTTCAGTCAACCAGGTCTTATATACATTATGCGTTGTCATCATTTCTAAGCTTCCCATTTCTTATTTCTAACAAGAATAATCCGGTTTACACCAGATAAATCTGGGCCTCTAAAACGATGACACCACTAAATTCACCCTCAAACAAAACACCGCGTTTTCCTCATCTCGAACCTATTGCCAGATCTTATTACAAATCAGATACATCACAAAAGGAATCTATCACTGAATTTAAATGACGTAATCTGTTGTATAATATGAAATATCTTGCGAGATTTATTTTATTTACGAAGTCTACTTTGTGTTGTTTACTTAATATTTCGAAAATTTCTACATGTACATAAATGCTAGTTCTAAACTTATGAAAGGTAATGATGACTAACATACCTATCAAAATTGATTATCGAATGAGAGAATTTCGCTCAAATTTTTTATACAAACAATTCTGAGGGAAATATTTTTTAGGAAGTCTAATGCAAGTACCAAAGCTTCAAAATTGTAATAAATTAATTGCAACCTTTTTTATTAATTATACGAATGTATGAAAAATCCATATGACATAGGAATACTAAGATAAAAACTTAATTCCACATTCACCTTCACCTCAAAATCCCAAAATGTCCTGTAAAACAGCAACCAATTGACTAAAACAGCAACTGAACGTTGTTTTCAATTTAGTTTCATATATTCATAAGGGGGTCAGTATCAAAGCCTTCATTTGTAGGGTTTATCAAAATAGCGGGAGGGCATTTTAAACCCAATCAATGGAAAGTCAAAATGCGGAAAATGGGAAGGGAGCTTTAACCGAGGGTTAAAATCGACTTATCGATTTGTTTTTATGACTCTCGCTGACGTTTCCATTCTATAACTTGGAATTTCAAGATTTTTATGTGTTTGGATTTACATTTGGTTTATTGGGGTATGTCTACACTGGGTATACAATCCATGGGTCATGGTGAGGTCAACTTTATAGTGTTAAGATAAAATAAACATTTATATAAATTAAATTATATAAATAATAAATAAATATATTACATCTAATCTATTTGTATAATCTTTATCCGATTTTAAGGAATCTATGTACCTAATCATGCGCTGATAACAATGATTTTATGCTGTATATGAAATACTCTGAAAAATTATTTTTGGAAGTCTATTCTCAAAGTCCTATGAAAACCTTTTATGAAAATGATCGCAGGAAATTGAGAATTTAAATCTACTGAGAAGACTATCGTAAGGTAGGATTATAAGGAGGCTATGAACTTAATATAATATTGTATTGTAGTAAAATAAAATGGACTATAAATTGTTAGTCGGTATCACATATTGCCGGCACCGTGTAAATGCAAACAAGAACATATTTATTTAATCTAACGCCGACACGCCCTCATCAAGAGACTTCAAGATATGTCCCACTACTCATTATTATGGTATTTTTTCGCATGCTCACCCCAGAATTCCCGAGGGGAGATCTATAGAAGATAACAGGAACATTATCGAAATACCGATGTCCCCGTATTAAAGCGGGAAAACTGAGAGTTAAATAGCGATTTATTATTACAGGGGCACTGAGTCATCGCGAGACCCCTTTCGTGTTCAGCTGGGTAGGAAGAGGAAAATAAAATTGGTGAAATTGTGACGAATATAACTGAAAAAGTTAGTACATAATAAAAGTCAAATAGAGATTATGGATATCAACTTGCTACGACATTTACAGATTTACCATAAAGTTTAAGCACAGCTGATTGACATGCCATTATCAACGCATATTTTTTACACCTCGTAAGATATAGACATTGATCATGGCAAGTAGAAAGATATAATATCTGCATACCTCTCCCGGAAAGAGGTATTATATTATTATACTAGCTGTGCCTGCGACTTCGTCCGCGTGGAATAGTTATTTTGGGCATCATTGAAGCCCTCAAGGATGCCTTCCACGATTTTTTTCACATTTTCCATTATTTCTTCGCTCCTAATAGTTTAATAGTTGCATCTAGACGTTATATAACGTAACGACCATTTATCGAGGAAGCCTAAAGCCTTCCTCGATAAATGGTCTATTCAATACAAAAATAATCTTTCAAATCGAACCAGTAGTTCTTGAGATTAGCACATTAAAAAAAACAAACAAACTCTTCAGTTTTATAATATTAGTATAGATAAATCTAAGTGCCTATTTAAACTAAAAAATATATTCTAATAGAATTATAACCAGAAATATGTACCTACAACTTACAAAAGAAAAAGAAATGAAATTAAAGTTGAAACGCCTGTACAATACTGTCTTGCCGTCGCGTCGTCGGGTCTTCCCATACTCCCTTAGTGGCGTCGGAGTAGATTGGTCAGGGCTTTTGGCCCTCTTTAATGGCATCATCGCTGCCTACGACTGTAGGCAGGTCGATGGGACGGCCGTGACGGCCTGGGTCTTCACGTCTTCATACACTGGGAGTTCCCATCAGCGGCGGCGTCGTCACTGGTCGACGACGTCAGCCGCAAGGCAGCGAGGGGAGGGTTTCACCCGACGGCCCGGAGGGAGCGGAGTGGAGCGGCGCGATGCCGCGCAGGTGGCTGTGTGATGACGCGTCCGCCCTCTCGAATATCTAGGTTCTCCCACTTCAAGTCCCTGAGCATCGTCGAGTTCCTCACGTAGCGCGGGGCTCCGACGACTGCTCTGAGACTTTGGTTTCCTTGGGCTCTGAGTCTTCTCTTGTTGGTCTCAGAGCAGAATGCGTACCACGCCGGGGCCGCGAACGTGAGGCAGGATCTGACGTACGGTTGGTAGATCCCGAGCTTCGTCCTCAGGGGGAGGCTGGAAGAGAGAACTGCGTGAAGTCTCCCCCTGGCTGCCTTGGTCATGAAGCTTGCGCTCGCCTCCTGCCCCTTTTATACCCTGCCTCCGCTAGCCGCGTCGAGCGCGGCAACCGTTACGCAAAAATAATCCTTATAGCATGATTCAGTATTTACGCGCGATGGCTTGTTAGGGTATTTTATTTCATGTATAAGTTTGGTGTTTCTATATCGATTTCGATGATTCTTTTTTTATTGAATAGGTACTTATATTAATTTTTAAGAATTATGAATGAGTGTGAGTGTTATTGGTATTATAAACATCAGAGTAAAGAAATATAATCAGAAATCTCCGAACTGCTAATTACACGTGTTATTCTGAGTCAACCATAAAAGATAGACTTATGCTGTCTTGGAATATTTTTTTAATAATTTTATGTAGAATATTTCCGTTATACATGGTTTCGCTGTATCTTTAACCATTAAGGCTGCACACGCGACGGAAGCTTAAAAAATCAAGTAACTTCTCCCGTTTTCCCAACATTTCCTTTTACTGCTCTTCTCCTAGTGATTGTAGCGTAATGAAAAGTATACTATAACCTGCTCAGGAGTATGAAGAATAAATGTACCAAGTTTCGTTAAAATCCGTCAAGTAGTTTTTGTTTCTATAAAGAACATACAGACAGACAGACAGACAGACAGACAGACAGACAGACAAAAATTTTACTGATTGCATTTTTG
Source organism: Amyelois transitella (assembly GCF_032362555.1). Lineage (NCBI taxonomy): Eukaryota > Metazoa > Arthropoda > Insecta > Lepidoptera > Pyralidae > Amyelois > Amyelois transitella. Next base: position 5,178,507 of record NC_083519.1, on the reverse strand, counting down.
GCATCACTATCGATCACTAATCATCCCCTGATAGTTATTTTGAAAATATATTCCATGTACAGAATTGACCTCTCTACAGATTTATTATAAGTATAGATAGATGAATTTTTTCACAGTATTTGGAAAAAAAAAACAAGACTTATTTTTTTCTTTCTTTATATAAGTATGACAGAAACGGAATTCCAATCCCAATTACCAGGGCTAATAAGTGGAATAAATTGGCGCGATTTGTTCCATTTCCAAGCTTGGCTGCTCAGGGACTTATTCAATCTAGAACATCTTGCTTAATTTAATCCTTTTTGCGCTGCTGCCTCAAGAAATCTGGTTACTTCATTCCAAGCCAAGTTCTGTCCTATTTTTGATATGACGCAGGATTTAGGTGAAATTATGATGAAAATTTAAGCTCAGTTAAAGTACTTATGTATTTTTTATTAATATCATTGTTTTGTCATTAAAAGTATTTGTAATCAAACACATTCATATTAATAATTATTCTCCAGTTGGTTTTGAATTTTCATTTCAAATATATTCTCTTAAAACGTTTTAGGTCCTCGTATACATACTTAAGAGGGTCGATGTACTTTTTTATTTATTTTGAATCAATCCGCTACCTGTTTTTTTTTTTGATGACAAAAGTAGTAGTTAAATATTTTTTTACTCAGAAATCCGTTCTCATAATACGCAAGAAATAACTCGTGATAAGTACAGCATACATCCTCAGTAGCATGACATTATAACTGCATGTTATCAGCAATTTAATCACGAAAGTCCTCAAAGATAGACGCGAGGCACGCATCTCGAAATATTGCCCATTAAATAAACATATTGCGTACCGCGAATTTCTCATAAAAACCAGTTCGGCTATACGCCTTAGTTCGCTATATGACCAAGCTATATGGCTCCCATTACTAGGGAACCACGATACTTTCATGGGCGTATCTAGAGGCTTTTCCAGTGTGGCACCTTTTCAGGAATTCTGGGGTGGGCAAAAATACTATTTTGGGGTGGGACGAATCACCAGGTTTTTCAAACATACACACATATTCCCTTTTTATAACTACAGGCTCGACAACTGTCACAAAACTATATTGATAGTTAGGTAGCCCATCGCCTAAAAAAATTGCTAGTTAAGAAGCCTTTCCCGTGATAAATTTCTTTTCAATCTGTGTGAAAACAGAAGCAGCTAGAATCCACTGTTAATTTTTTGTTACAAATTGGGGGTGGGCACTATGCTAATCTGGGGTGGGCCTGGCACCTACCCTTCCTACGCCCATGGATGCCCTATTGCCGATATTTCTTGTTGCGTCTTTATTGAAATTCTGTAGGGACGACAAAGTTTTACACAAGATAAAGAACTAGAAAAGCAATTTACTCGGGATATTGCTTTTATTTTTTGTGTGACAGAGTTCAGATTACCTTATTTTCATCTTAAACCGTTACTGGACTACCCTGATCTGGGAGTGTTCTTGTTAAAAATTTGTTGTTGGATTCAATCCATTGCCAATAACTTTTGGTTCTTACTTTGTATTTATTTTGTCATGTTACAGTCAAATTTACTGGTTAAACCCTATATTTTCTATTTTAGTTATTCAAAATAGTTGACTTTTGTCAAAATTACTTCAAAGTCCTAAACCGTACAGATGTTTATGTGTAGTAAATACAGCAACTTTTAAATTAAATAATTAAGAGTAAATGAAAGAATATATTTATTTAAAGTCAAATTAAATGTAGATAAATAAACTTTTAATGATGATAACAATAGCGAATTATTTCTAGGAGACACACGTTGTGATTTCTCCATCTTGTTATTTGTGAAGCCTCTTCAATTCTATCGCCTTTTCAATAATCTTGTTTTATCTCACTTTGTTCAATTTCGCTTTAAATTGCTCCTTCGATATTGTGTGAAAAGATTAGTTTTAAAAATACAGCTTTAGCACTTTTAAGCCCGGAACAAAATTAAAAAAAGGTATATTTTTTTTAATTTATACTACATTTTCATTCATTCAATCATGCAAAATGTATAATTTTTAATGAGTTTTAATGAACATTTAGGTTATTGTGGCATAATTAGTATGCTCACTTTAATTCCATTTTTACATATTACAAAAAAGTAATTTCTAACGGTTTATACATACATACATATAGTCACGTCTATATCCCTTGCGGGGTAGACAGAGCCAACAGTCTTGAAAGAACTGGCCACGTTCAGCTTTTTCACTTGAAGATAGAATTGAGATTTAAATAGTAACAGTTTTCTAGCCCGTCGCCTAAAAGAAGAATCCTTAGTTTATAAGCCTATCCCTTAGTCGCCTTTGACGACATCCATGGAAACTATTATTTTTTCTATCGGTGCCGGGAACCACACGGGTTTTATTAAAAATATTTTTATTGAATTGGCAGAGAATAAACCTTCGCCGTATTTATTCCTCTAAAAGCAGTGAATTTTCATGTAAAAGACAAGTCTAGTTTTTCTAACTCGTCTCTAAGCCGCCATATTGCTAAGTTCAATGACCCGTTTAACACCTTTCAGGCTAAGAGCTAGATCCTGAGTGTGCATAGTAAGAGCCTACTAGACTACCTAGACTATAGAGAGTGGGCGGTAAAAGCCAGTCATATAACAGACAATTATTTTAGCTAAATTGGTGTTAAAACCCTTCATTTATTATGCCTTTATTCATCAAAATTTTGCTTAAAGGAAATTACTAACGATAAATTATAAATGGTCCATTTTTCATATATCTTTCGTTTCTTTGAAGCGATTGAAACAATCAAGTTTTTCAGTTGTATAGTTTTCGGCACTTGAGAATAGAATCACTTCTTTCCCATGGATGCCGTAAAAGACGACTATAGGTAACTCTTAGGCATTAAATTGCCTAAAGGATGAATCGCGCTGCCAGACACTAGCAACTCAATGATCATCATTGAGTCATATAGCTGAACGTGGCCTTCCAGACTTTTCGAGTTTATAAACTCGTGATTTTAGTTTGGTATGTACATGACAAAAATTAGAAGCATTGTGTGTAAGATTTATAGATGTTCCTAACTTTTTACACCAACAAAGTAGAAACATAGATGAAAAGAATGTCTGAATACGGCAACAAATTACTTGTCTATTTTACGAGAAAAGGCGCCCTTGTCCTTCTTGTCACTGCTGCAAAGAATCGTAACAAACTCTCATTGGCTGAATTCCATATGTCACTGTTACGAATGAAAGAGGGTTCTAATTTTGAGTACAAAAGCATTTTGTTCTTCAATTTGGAAACTGTCATTGTTTGAAATTGGAATTTGATAATTGGAATCACTGCACTGACATAGATTTATATATGGAATACTGGTTACTAATTGATAAATTGAAAAGAGTTGGTTATTCAATTGTAACGATGTTAATTGCTACATATATAATTAATTGATGAACCGGATTAAAATATAATTTATAAACAAGAATACTAGTTTATCTATACATTTAACAATAAATCTGTAGTATTATAAAATAAGCAATAAATTGTATGCTAGTCTTCAATAAAATTGTATTATTTAATTATCCATAAAAATTTATTATAATAATTAAAAACAAATACTAAGAAAAATTCATGTATGTGTCACAATTCTTATCATGATCAATAGATTCATCTTCATAAAATTATTTTTTAATAGTGTAATTTTCCACATGTTTGTTCCAAGAAGCGTTCATATATCCAAATTTTAATGAGCACCTTTATTTCCCACTATAATTAGCGTAAAAGCCTGTAGCTCTAATTGCTAGTCTTTAATAAGGTAATTTCCAGTTTCATTGCACTTCTTTTATGGTTCCTAAATGAGGGCCTTTTGCTATTATTTCGAAGATACGTCGAGATAAATACACATTTGTAGTTGTATTGTTACTTATATTCGTATGTATGTCTGTACAATAGCGCCTTATTTGATAGTATAATTATCACTAGTACTTTATAATAATTTCTTTTAAAATTAGTATCATTTCACATACCTACCGTCAAAGTAATTAATTCAGGTACATAAATGCATCATACATACATATAATCATGTCTATGTAACTTGCGGGGTAGAGAGAGCCAGCAATCTTGAAAATACAAGACTGCATCAAAAGGACAAGTTCAATCTATTATTGAAATCATTAAACAAAGTTTTACGAAACATCGATATTTTCATAAAACCAAGCTCATCTTTTTATCCAAATTAAACAAATCTGTTCGTCAACAAAAAATCTCAAAGGGAAATTTTAATTCAAAAGGCAGTTAGTTAAAATTTCATATCATCGAAACTCAGAATCAAGTTGAAGTAATTAAAAAGAGGCCCCCCTCTAAAGAATCCGCGAAACTCGATAAAAGGGAAGTTATTAATTGTTTTTTAACGTTATCGACTAAACGGGTCACTGGATCGCCCGGGTGAGTGGGCAAAGCCTTCTGAGTGGCTGTCGTCTCTGATTAAAGCTTATCTTTTTAGATATGATGTGGAGGTAAAGAACGGATAAATTTTATAGTTTCCAATACTTTTGTTAACCTTAGCATTCAAGAAAAACGAGAATGAATAATTTGGGTTATGATTTTCTAACATTTTTTAATTTCAATATTACATTACAATCTAAAGTCTTTCTAACGGATATGTTCGAAATAAACCATGATGGTCATAAGTTGCATAGAAAATAATTTTTACGTAATATTACGTTAGAAGAAAGTTAATATCACTTCTTTCCCAGGGATGTCGTAAAAGACGACTATACCTCTTAGGCGTTAAATTGCCTAAAGGATGAATCACGCTGCTAGCCGCTAGCAACTCAAGGAAGCCAATTGCCCAATTCAGAAACATTCAGAAGTAAGAAGCTTAATGTTTCTGAATTGGGAAATTCAGCTTCATTTAAAGATATGTCAAGGCAAGTCATATTATTAAAGTTTAAAGCATGCAAGAAACACATAGTTAACCCGTGTTAACCGCACAAGTTGAGTGGCACCCCTGGCCCTTCTGAATGCCACCATAGGACAAACTTCAAACGTCCGCCGGGTAACGAACCGAGTTCCATAATAACATACGGACAAACTTTCTGAGTACTAGTGCTATAGGTTCTATTTATGCAATTTTCGCAAACTGAATAGAATTGCTAACGATTTCTTGAAGTTCCCACTTTTCATTTATGATATTGCTATCAGAATGTAATGACCGCAATTCGAGAGCAGAATAGTCAGGAAAATACAGGAGACTGTCCTCTCCTAGTTAACAGTAGAAAATGCAAATTTTTATATTTGTTACTCTCGATTTGCCTGCCTTGCCTCTTTTATTAAGCTACCCGTCAAGATATGAAAACGCGTGCTTTTCAAGGTAAAAGTGTAAAGGTGTTATACGCATTATCTTCCTTACATACTACTATACAGATCGAGATCAAACTCACTCAAACCAATTAAAAATGAACTTTCTTGTAACTTCATTATGCCTTATTCACCGAATAAACATCACGTCTTAAAGTAATCTTCTTACGTCACTCAAAAAAAAGAGTCATTGGTAAATGTTCTCTCTCTATCTATTTGACTTTAATTAATCATCGCCGATAGTTTTACACGTATTGAAATTTAGGTCCGTGGCTAACGAATCATGTCTTGCAAGGGTTGAATCAACAAAGTTTGAATCCTGAACTATCCGTAGCATCGAGACTTGGCTGTCGCGTTCACGTTCGCTAAACAATGTAAATACTTAGATGACAAACTAAAGTTAGGGTGCAGATGACCCTAAATAACTTTGCAGCCAAACACTTGTCACTTTAGGGTTGTGTTAAATTTGATATTAATTACTTTCTTGAAAATTATATACCAACATTCATTTACCTGCTATGCCGGTAGCTTTGTTTTCGTGGAAATTACCAAAAATTCTTATTCAAGAATGCTTATGATATACTATAAAAATGTTTGCAAATTAGGTTTCGGTTTTACATTGATTATATATGTAAATTACATTTTTGTTATAATTGTTGTGAAAAAAAAAAGTTTCCAAATATATATCTTTGTAACGAAAAAAAAATTTCTAAGGATAAATAGACTTGAGAAAAGGATAGCCTTACAAATAAGCGCTGGTACAAGCTAGTACCCGCTTGTTAAAGCATTGAGTACAACAATTTACTTAGAACATGTCAGAGTCAAAGTAAAAGGATGTAAATAAAAAATGTTAAAACTCCACACGAGCGTAGTGTGCTAACGAGCTGGCTACAGTTTGAGAGTTCCACTAAACTCACTATAAAGTTGTGCGATGTGATGTTACCGATCCAGTTCAAAGTTGTAGGTCGGCGGAATTGCGCATAAAATTCACCAGGAGTACTTATGTTTCCTTCTGACGTGAGACTGAAGTCCGGGCTGCGCCTTTTTGACCATAATCCTGAATTAGGTATAAAATTCACAAGGCCATATGTACCTGTAACAAGAAATAAACATAATTAAAACATTTATTCTAATTTCCATTAAATATTATCGATTGAATGTAAATTTTTATCAATAGATATCATACAAAATAGGTGAAATTGTGCAATATGCGTAAACCCTTCTTTAGGCCTACTTGTCGTATTGTTTAACTTTACATTTAGCGAAAAATTTCGCCTTTGCTCTCTTTTATACCACTTCTCGAAATTATGAAATCTATAGTGTTTACCTGCATTTTGGTAAAATGGTTTATTAACCTACTTTAACTAGTTTACTAACGGAGTCATGTCATCGGCCAGCACACATAATGCAATTTATAAAATTATTTTCAAAGTTAATGGAATTACAAAGGTAGTAAACGTCTGAATGGCACTACCCTTGATTGCTTCATCTGGATTACGAGAACACAATACAAGCAAGAACAATGCATGTTCTGGAACTGTACATTTATGTTGCTGAAAATCCTTGAAGCTCTACATGACAAATGAAAATAATCATTAAGCTCGCTAACGCGGCCTTTAAGTCTTTTCGAGACATAGGTAAATAGTTGGCACTGTCTACCCCATAATGTATGACAATAATTCATTTTGCCTTTTAAGAGACTCGATTAAGACTATATTTAATACTCAATCATCAAAAAATAAAAGACAAATAAACTGAAACGAAACAAAAATAACCAGTGTTGTGACTTCAAACATTTTTTGACTTATTTTTTTAAAGATAAAGTACCAATAGTGTCCAGTATTGGAACTTTATCTTGTTTATTTTCCCTAATTCCAAGTCACGTCCTCCCCGTAAAGATTTCCCTCCAAACAAGTAAATTTAAACGGGCGTCAAATTTTCACAAGACCAACAGTACAAATTAGAGTTGCATTCATGAAAACCCTTAAAACGCGATCCTGGATTGTTCCCGGGGGAAATTATGGACTTAACACCTGACGAGGCTCAAATTTTAATGTTCCACCGAGCCACAACCCTCCAGACGTCAGAATAAATTAACTAACATGTTTTCGTTTTGTTCAGAAATATTGTAAGTGGTAGGTTTAACGGATTAAGTTGACACGGCGTCAATCCCGAATTATATATTCATTTTGATCTACATAATATAAAATGAATGTGTGCTAATTTGACGAAAATGACTGCAACAAAGACCTTATACTTTATGATTCCTTGGGAATCAAACGAATAATGTGGAATTGTAAATTCATGGTAATTATTTATTCATTCATTGTATGTTTATTTATAAATTTTTAACTGAGTTATGATTATTTACACAACTAACGCAACCTGAAGTTGCTAATAAAATGAAAATGCTGAAATGGTCGCAACGCTCTTCTCCAGAGAGGTGGGAATGGAACAAGGATTAACTTCAGAAGAAAGATGAAATGTTTATAATTTTTAAAGGTCGGAGTGGGAACGTCTAGATGAACGTATCTTGATCAAATTAAGGACGTTCTGGCATGCTGGTCCTGCATGAAGAAAGTTATGAATGATGAGATCGTCGCAAGTGGAAAGATGTAGTCTCTGCCTATCCCTCCAGGAAAAAGGCGTGATTTTATGTAGGTATGTATGTATAAAAAAAACTGTATGTATACATATGTATGTGCTTAAGTAATGATCTCAAACTTCGGTACTAACGCGACTCCCAAGCGAAACTTTCAAGGATAAAGAGATGCATGCTTTCTTATGAAACTGAGATGACATTATCAAAGTTTTCTACGAAATTGGCTCTTATCACGTCTGGTGGTGCTGACACAGTAGCAAATTACGTGACAATTGCGGGCCAAGTTATCGTTCATTTTAGCCGATGTAGCCTTTCACTAGCTTGCCAGTAAATTATAATGATCTCATAAGGGTCGTTGCCTGCAAAGTTTATAAAATCAGAAATATGGATGACACATACACACATTCTACGCGGATAGCGCAAAATCCTTAACACCAAATAAAGGAAATATAATATAAAAAAATCAGACAATAAAATCATCCAAAAAAGTATCGCATAGAAATCTATAATTTGAGATTACTTCTTAAGCGCCTAAATATTAAAATTGAGCAATAAAACTTTGGCGCGTCTAATTGCTCATTGTTTTTAAAGGGCATTTTGTCATTTACATCGAGGTATATATGTCCCTGATGTGGAGAATAATAAAATTTGTGCAGACTTAATATGAGTGAGTAATACATAGGTATATATTCCTAGCTTGCTTGCAATTTAATTACTTTTTCGGCGCTCGAAAAAGCTGTGACGACAAAACGTGACTCAGGATATTTTGGTACAATTTAACTGTTTAACTCCCCTGTCCCTTGTGGGATGTAACTGGCATTTTTTTCCGTCAAATGTTTACTTCACTTTCAGTGCAGAAATAATTCTTTAACCGTAGTACTTAACTCCTCCTTTCTATATCCTCTTTATAAAGTATCTAATAGGTACGTTTTTTTGTTTTTTTTTTTTTGCTAAATGTGTGTTCAATTCTGAAATATTCCCCAGGTTTCAGTCAAAAATCATATATTGACACGATAAGACGATTTCTAAAATTAAAATCGGGTAACTATTAAGCCATTAGGATAAGCTATTAAGTGTACCTAAATATGATGTTCCCACAAAAGCTCCTTAACTTATGGGTAACACTATATTTAATATTTCTGTGCTTAAGTTAATGCCAACTATATAAATGATGACCGACCTAACATATGGCCTTATCTCGACTAGCCAGACAGTCATTACGAGCCCGGGATCTCGTCTTCAAATCCGACTTGCAGAATATTTACAAAGTTAAAAGGCCCGGAGAAGCTCGTTAGGTTTGTCTTGTATGGTAAGTAACTTCGTTTATACCGTCTGCTGCTTATTTTATTACAGCACTAGATGTTTTCCGTGGTTTTGGCTGTTGTTTGCCATACAGAATTGTAGTTTTCATACTTATTTATTTCGTTGCTAGTACCATTGTATATCCAAAATAGAGAATGATCCAAATACCCGTTTGCGATGTTCATAAAATAACTAATAAACTATATCGTAAAAAAATATTAAAGTTTCAGAGGTTCAGTTATGCAAAAATTTCAGAAATAATATAATTCT